>NW_027278941.1:0-12500 GCF_046629955.1 Centroberyx affinis | reverse complement strand
CAAACGGTGGAGGTGAGAAGAGCTACTGTAGTTCAAGTGGACTGCTGTAGAAATTCTTCAGCCTGAACGAAATCCAAATATTCCAATTCTACTTTCTTGAGAAATAAAAAAAAAAAATAAGGCCTCATGCATGGAGATGCATATGGAAGTGAAAAATTAGTCTTGCGTAGCCTCAAGGCTGATCACAAACTGTAGTCTTACCGATGTTAAAAATGATTTAATTGCAAGCTGGCATGAGGTTTAATGTATAGCTGTAGGGCTCCTTCTAATGACCTGATCAGCTGCACTACCTTCTGTTAATATGGATTCATAATATGCTACGCTGCAAATCTAGCTCCCTCTGGTAAAGTAGGTCTCGGTCTTATACATTAAGTATCAATTGCCCTCCTGCCCAGGGAGGCAGGCTATGAATTCTGAACACGGCATCACATAAATATTGCAGTGGATGAGACAGGTTTGTGCTCTAGATAGGGTTCATGGATATTTATAGCAATGGAAATTATGGATCACATAGGACTTGTTTGCTCTCAAAAGGCCGTACTATGCAGCAAAAGATTATTTGATGTTTATTACGGTGGATACTGCATTCAGTGATCAAGCCTTCCTGGGCCTCTTTGAAACCAAGCATCAGTAAGACCAGAAAAGGAGTTCTTCTATCCACTGTGGCACAAAGCGAATCATCAATATACCTGATAATCTTCATTTCCTGCAGGTGCCAGAGTTGTTTGGTCCCATCCGGACTGTAGCGGAGGGCAGAGGGGAGACTGTGCTCATGGGGACCACCAAGAACTTTGTTTTGCAAGGCAGTTTGGATGGAGAATTCACGCCTATAACTCAGGTAGGTGCAGCTTCCTCACCAATCTTACAATCGTATTGTAGAATTGTTTGAGCTTGTCTTTTCTTTACGCTAGTAACAGGAAAAGTGAAGCTTCCATTTAAAAGCCTGTGATGTTCCCGCCTCCTCTCCTCTCCTCTCCTCTCCTCTCCTCTCTTCCCTCCTCCTCTCCTCTCCTCTCCTCCTCTCCTCTCCCTTCTTCCCTCATCCTCTCCTCTCCTCCTCTCCTCTCTTCTTCTCCTCTCCTCTCCTCCTCTCCTCTCCCCTTCTCCTCTCCTCTCCTCCTCTCCTCTCCTCTCCTCCCTTCCCTCCTCCTCTCCTCTCCTCCGCTCTTCTCCTCTTCTCCTCTCCTCTCCTCTGCTCTCCTCTCCTCTCCTCTCCTCTCTTCTCCTCTCCTCCTCTCCTCTCCTCTCCTCCCTTCCCTCCTCCTCTCCTCCGCTCCTCTCCTCCTCTCCTCTCCTCCCTTCCCTCCTCCTCTCCTCTCCTCCACTCCTCTCCTCTTCTCCTCTCCTCTCCTCTCCTCTCCTCTCCTCTCCTCTCTCCTTCTCCTCTCCTCTCCTCTCCTCTCCTCCCTTTCCTCCTCCTCTCCTCCGCTCCTCTCCCCTTCTCCTCTCCTCTCCTCCTCTCCTCTCCTCTCCTCCCTCCTCCTCTCCTCTCCTCTCCTCTCCTCGGCTCCTCTCCTCTTCTCCTCTCCTCCCCTCTCCTCTCCTCTCCTCTCCTCTTCTCCTCTCCTCTCCTCTCCTCTCCTCTCCTCTCCTCTCCTCTCCAGGGTCATACAGATGAGTTGTGGGGTCTGGCAGTTCATCCCTGGAAGCCCCAGTTCCTAACCTGTGGCTATGACAGGCAGGTCAGCCTGTGGGACTCCAGTTCCCATCAGCCCATCTGGACCAAGAACATGGATGTAAGTGTAGTCAACACTGCCCCCTGGGGACAGTCATGAGAATTACATAACATGCAACACATCATCTCTGAAAAGACACAGTGGACCAGTCACTGTTTGTTATTTGTTGTTATCAGTTATGATGCCTGTGAGAAGCAGAGAGCAATTTAACTTTTTACTAACGAAAATGTACAGTTTTTGAATGGAAACAAGTTCCAAATCTGTAATCAAATAGATGATGTCCCATTATGCATGATTTCAGTTTTATGTGAATTTGGTTTATTTTAAGACTTTTTCTTTTTATTGATGACATTAAACATCCTCCACTTCCTGTTTCTGATAGGATGCCGCCCAATCAGCGGGCTTCCACCCCTCTGGAGCTGTAGTTGCCATAGGAACACAGACCGGCAGGTAGGGGAATCCCATTACTGCATGCTTCATTCAATCACTGTAACAAGCTATAGTATGCATGACTGCTTCAATCAAATAAGTCATACATATTTGATTTTACAATAAAAAAAAAAAAAAACGTGTCACCCTATATGATGGAAACAACTGTGGGCTCCGTCTTCTAGATACTTGAAGTGATGAATAGAGAGTTGAATTGATGAAGACCCAGACTGTTTGCTCAGCAGTCTGTCATTGATCCTGCAGGTGGCTGGTACTGGACACTGACTCCAAGGATCTGGTCACAGTCCACACAGATGGGAATGAACAGCTGTCTGTTATGCGTTACGGGCCAGGTATGTGGACACCTGCTGACAATGTGACAGCAGTGGATGGGATGGGTCACCCAATCTAAAAAGAGCTGGTGTCCATGGAGAGTGTGACATTGTTTATTTTTTTCTTTCTTTATCTGGAAAATGTATAGCCCATAACATGTATTTATGTCAAGAAAAAAAGTCAAGGACAATACAAAAAAGCACTGAACTCCATCATGGTGCTTGTTGTTGATGCATCAAGCACAAGACAACATACAAGACAAATCATGATTTAAAGTGTTACAGAATAATATTCCTAAAAGCATCATTACAAACAACTAATAGGAACATCACACAGTAGGGAATAGATGAGTTACATAAACAGGTCCCTTACAAAGCGATGCTTTCCAGCAATCCTAATTAATTCTTCCATTAAAGATCAATGGATTCTGGATATTTTTAATGGTAGTGGTAATTTATTCCACTCTATAGCTCCAGTACACAAGAATGAAATCTGCTTTCCAAAGGCCTTATCCCCACCATTCACTAAGATGAGAATATGGGGGAAATAGTGACATTTGAGCTGTGATATAGACATGTATAGAGTGTTGTTTGTGTCATACTGGCACCAAGTCTGCCTATGTGAATACGATGCACAATTGCACATGTACATTGCTGGAAATTCACATACGTCTTCAGTTTCACATATCTCTCTCATTGTTAAATTTTACATAAATTAATGATATTTTCATAATGGTTCGACTATTCCATACTATATACATACTGATACTTATATATTTTTATTCCCTTTAGTTTATACATAGCTACATTTACAGTATATACATTGCATATATTTCTAATTCATATTTAAATAAGTGATATAAGCAGCTGCAGGAACAACTGTCACTTAATCCATACATGGTATTGATCCATAACCCCTCCCCATATTCCCCCCATATATCTAATACAGTCTACTTTACATATGTTTATTTGACACCAGCATACATTTATATTTACATAGTTCACATTTACATTCTATTGTAGCCTACTGCTTTATTGTTTTTTTTTATGATTATTTTCATTTTTTACTGCTTATTTTATATTCTATTGGTGTGATTATATTCTACTTGTATTTTTCCCTGCTGAATCCTATGACTTGCTGACTAGATGGTAACTTCCTGGCCATCGGTTCCCACGACAACTACATCTACATCTACGCTGTGACGGAAAACGGGAGGAAGTACAGCCGAGTGGGGAAGTGTTCGGTGAGCACCTTTATTTATAGTCCCTCCTCATCAGTAGCTCCGTTATTTAAAGTTCCTCCCCTCATCAACTTTATATTTAGTTCCCTCCTCAGCTTTGTGTTTGGTCCGCCTCCATCCTCTCTGTGCACTTTGTCCTCAGTGTGTGTGTTGATAAAGAAGCGCTCCCTGTAAAATGATATATGACAGCGAGCTGAGTCATACATTGCTGAGTATACACAATACTGACTAAGGGTTGCTATATTGAGTCTGTATCGAATTTGTATCTAGGTTGCTCGAAAAACCATATTATTATTTCCAGTCCAAGAATACTATGAAGTGTGTGGTTGTGTGTCTGTAAGCATGACTAATCCAACCTCCTCCCGCCCTCTGTCTCTGTCTCAGGGTCACTCCAGTTTCATCACCCATCTGGACTGGTCAGTGGACTCCCAGTATCTGGTGTCAAATTCAGGAGACTATGAGATACTCTACTGTAAGTTTGCCCACTTTCGCCTTCGCACAGCCTGTATTACATTCATGGGTTTATGTTTTATTTGTGTAACATAACAGAGGAATTCATGTTCACAGCATTCTGACAGGTGCAACATTTTTCTAAATGTCGATTCCTTTACCCTTGTGCAAATCAAAAATGTTTGAAAACTGACCTTGTTCTATTGTCAGTGTTAAAAATCAACACCATGCCAATGTTTATATAAGTCCACACCCATCAGAGTTAATTTAACACTTTTCAGAGCCATATCAGCCCTATGTGTGGGCTCTCCAATCACCACTTGTCAACTTCAAATAATTGTCACTGAAAACAGTTATGAACAGAGGAAAATTGGCTGTGTAGTTACATGACGTTTAGTCTGATACAGGCGAGATTTGGCATCATGACTGACTTTAAAGATCAGACCAAATCCACACTGCACAGCAAATGTCCCAGTGTTCATAAGTGTTTGATTTTTCAGTGATAATTATTTGTGTTGATTGGAGAGTTGATTGTCCACTCATAGAGCTGATATTGCTCTGGGGCAGCTGGTCAAAACTATCAAAACTGTGAAAAAAAATGATGGGTGTGGACTTATATTAACATTGGCATAGTGTTTATTTTTAAAACTCAGAGTTAAATTAATATGGCCAATTTTGTTGTGTACCACTGATAGTGAAGTAGTCTAAAACAGGGTGTGTGTTTGGTTTGTGTGTGTGCGTGTGTGTGTGTGTGTGTGTGTGTGTCCTCTTAGGGATTCCATCAGTGTGTAAACAGGTTGTGAGTGTGGAGACCACCAGAGATATCCCATGGGCCACCTATACCTGCACTCTGGCCTTCCAGGTCTTTGGTAAGTGAAAGCTCTCTCCCTCTCTCTCCCTCTCTCTCTCTCTCTCTCTCTCTCTATGTGTGTGTGTTTATGTACATGTAACAGCATAATCAGACGTTATGGTTGCCTGCTGTTCCTCAGGCTTGTGGCCCGACGGCTCAGATGGGACCGACATCAACGCTGTCTGCAGGTCCAATGAGAAGAGCCTTCTGGTTACTGGAGACGACTTTGGGAAGGTCCACCTCTTCTCATACCCATGTTCACAGTTCAGGGTAAGATACTGTACTAATGTGAAAAAATACACAAGTCTGATCTGTAATAATCAATATCTGCCTCTCTGTAATTCTGGATTTATCTGTATTCCATATGATAATGCACATAGGCAGATTTCAGCTTTGAGCCAGTATTAAATTTGTTTTTTGTTGTGTGTTTTCCCCTTTCAGGCTCCCAGCCATGCTTATGGCGGCCATAGCAGTCACGTGACCAATGTGAACTTCCTGTATGACGACAGCTTCCTGGTGTCGACGGGAGGGAAGGACATGAGCGTGATGCAGTGGAGGATAGTCTGAGCAGGCAGATAGAAACACACACTGTTGGCTACCTGCTGCTGCTGGGCCTCGCAACCCACCTGAAGTGATCTGAACTGCACTAAACTGAACCAAACCAAACTCAACGTAAATTAATTCAGAAGATCAAGCATGGCTCAACATGTTGACTGGACTGAACTGAACTGAACTGAACTGAACTGAACTGAACTGAACTGAACTGAACTGAACTGAACTGAACTGAAATGAAATGAAATGAAATGAAATGAAATGTGACTTGAACAGAAACCTGTGTCCCAAGGTTTCGTTCCTGATCTGCACTCAGATCCCAAATGAGATGAACTGTTGGAGGTGTAAGTGTGCCAGAAATCCAGAATATTGCTCCTTTTCTTCTTTATTCACTCTACATATTAAAAAATCTCTTTCTCACATACTGTACATGCCAATGATATGAGACAAAACAAATCAAAAGGATGAGATCCAACTAGACAGAACCAAAGGCTCTGACTTTGAACTGCATTTGTACAGATTGGCTTTCACTGTTCTTGTATTGTGCACACCCTGCTATAGTTTGGACTGAAGAGGTTTATTTTCTAGCCTATCAGAGCCATTCCAGACTGAATACCATTGCCATGAAGAGGCTGAATGAGGAAGGTAGTTGGAGATCCAGGAGCACTGGAACAAAAACTGTGTTTGGAAGGATTCAACAGGCAGAACATAGTGATTTTCTAATTGTTAAAGTTTCTTTTATTTTGTATTTAACAACTCAGGAAAGCACTAGTGAAGCAGGATTTGAACCCCTCCCCTGTTACTAACACTGACATATCACAAGAAGTCTTTTCTGTCCTAAAAACACCACTCTGCCTTGCTAAAACATACAGAGAGGTACTGACCATAATTAATATATTTAACTATCATTCGACCATTATTGATTTATTTGTATTGACTAATTGTGCATGAATGCTACCTATACAGTCAGGGCACATGAATTGGGATCCGACCAATGCTGATTTTGGTGGAAATTAAAACATTAGACATAGCAAATAAAATTAAGAATTGGCAGATATTTCATCATGCTGAATACTGTACCAGACTGTACCCGGCCCCACTTTTATCTGGTAAATGGGAGACTCACTGTCTCCATTTGGCTTCCTGAGGTACTGCACGGTTTCACCCCAGTCTGATGTGACGTTAACCTCCATGGGGTGGGACCATGATATGAGGAAAATAATTTATGGCGCTGGGTAATCGCATTCTGAATTCAGCATTAGGAATTTAATCTGTTTCAGCAAGATTATTTGGAGACGTCCCTCCTGTTTGTGCTTCCAGGTCTTTAAAGCCAGAGAGGCATCATTTATTATTTATTGATCATCCTTTACTGCCAATTTCACTTCTTTTAAGTTTTATCTTTTTAATAAAACCCTGTATAGTCCTAGATGTGTAAATAGACTGAGAGGTTTGAAACAGATATGGACAAAATGTAGGCGTGTAGATATATTTGAAACTGTTTCAAATGCTTGGAATAGCTTGTGATGTGCTTGATTTATCTTGCCAGGCAGGGAAAGCTTCAAAGATCACCAAACAAAATCAAGCACATGTTGAGTTTTTCAATGATGATGAAGCCGTTTCAAATCTGTATCTCTCTGCATTATGCCCAGATCGGTTTGAAGAAGTGTAGGGATCAGACCGTTGCACTGTAACTGTTTACTTCTGATGTGCTCCTTGGTTGTGCACTGTCAGCCACTGTTAGATAAAGAACTTAGGATAGGTGACTCTTGTACACTGCACTGCGTAAACATACAGCAGGTCTATTAACAGTATGAACAAGCAAATCACCGTTAAGCACTTATTGAAGCTTTCCACGAGCCAAATTCCTCTCACAATAATAATATCTTCTCTCAATCTTCCATTCTGTGTAACAAAAAGTCAGATCTACATAGCAAGCAGCACTTCTCATCATATGATTAACAGCAAGCCAAGAGTACAGACATGCATGAATAAACATGGTTTCTTTTTAATGATTGGGGTTAAACATGAGGTGTATTTTTATTGTTTTGAAATCCGGAGGGTTGGCTGATTGTTGGAGCTGGCTTGTCAGGAAAAGCACTGAAATCCTCTGATAATAATGATATGAAGTCACCACTCTACAGAGTGAATGTAAAATGATTTGTCTTACCACTAAACTCTTGGGGCTGCAGAATACCATTGAACATTTAACATTTGTCTGACAGTAAATACAACATGAAATTCCTATGAAGCCGTGTCTTATATTTTCCCTTGAATGTTTTGTGATGTTTGTTGTCGAGGTAAAATAATCAAATTGCCCTAAGAGGTTTCATTTATAAATAGGATGCACTTTTATTAGTAAGATTTATGATTCTTTATGAAAAAGAACTACAGTATAGCGATCCTGTAATAAATTTCATATTAGGAAAATTATAGTAATGCCATAGGAGATTAAAAAAAGAAAGAAAAAAAGAAAGAAAAAAATACCATAAAGGTGGCCTACAATAAGATCACTATAAACTCAGTACTGAGTTACACAAACACAGTAAGTCCCTATATGGATATTATAGCGTGTGTGTGTGTGTGTGTGTGTGTGTGTGTGTGTGTGTGTGTGTGTGTGTGTGTGTTTTCAGAGTCGGTGGGGGTGTGGGTGGGGGTGTGAGTGGGGGGCATCCAACGGCGTGCATGTGCGCTTCCTTCTTCGTCGCAAGTGGGCAGCATTGAGCCGGTCGGGTCCCCCTCCGCACGCCGTAATAACATTTTCCTCCAAATCTCCACCTCGCCAAAACACTCCGAATGGGAAGAAAATATGGCATCAGGGAGGCGGCGGCCGACGACCACACTTCACCGTCTTCTACCGACCGCGAGCACCGCCTGAACATGGACCTAACGATAAGCGGCGCATGTGGAGAGGGACAACAGAGCACAAAGCAGATGGGACAAAACGCTCGGATTCTCGCTTAGCGTTTCAGCAATACGACCCCATCATCAGCCTATAATATTCCCATAGACACATATAGGACACAAGGTGGAGGCTGCCCGGCGGTTCTGCCCAGCGGGTCCATCGCAGCCTACCGTGAACCGCAGATCCAGAGATAAACGAGGACTGCTGGTCATACTGATCAGTTTCATCCGTGCCATCATCTCCCATTGAATCAAAGAGGAGAAAATGAGGTAAGCAGCCAGCAGCACCATGCGCTCTCTTTGACGCGTCATGACAGATGCGCACCGACACTCAGCCTTCTGCCTCCAGTCTATATCTACATTTATATATGTATATTTATAATAATGTATATCAAACGCTATCATGTATTGAATAATTACAGTGTCTTTGATGACCTATGGTTTATTGTGCTCTCCATACAACAACATTTTGACCATCGGGGGCCCACCCACCCACCGGGCCTCTCTGCTCAATAGGCGTCCTATTCAATTCGCCTCACAATGCCATTGCCCGATACGAGGTGATTCTTTCATATCAATACTGCCGTTTTCCCCCGCAATTAGACCTCTATTGTCACTGCTGGACACGCCCCATTTTATTGAGTGCAGGATTTAGGCAGGCTAATGTTGTCATGGAAACGACAGCATCATGTATTTCTCCACACATTCAATAGGCTGTATAGCCTACCTGGTAAAATGCTGGTTGCGTTGCATACGTGACTGATGCATCAAACGCTGCGCGTATACAGCGGGGGAATGGGATGATTGAGGGCTCCAGGCACAAATAACCCATTCTAGGCATTTCCAAAGGAAGAGGGTGTTTATTCTGGTGGTTGCCAGGCAGGTTATCAGACCCCCACCCCCCACCCCCACCCCCTTCTCCTCTACACACCCCTACATAGGCCTACACCATAATATTCACACACCTACACACACACATGCACCCTACAGCCTATGGAAAATGAGCCTGTCTGTAGTTAAAATCCTCTAAGTCCGTGTTCTAAATCGACCCGTGGGCCTATGGATTGACATAGTATTTTGAGCCTTTCCCTGGGTATGTTGGTATGCAGAATGCAGTGAGGCCCAAATCCTCTCCACAAGCAGTAAGTCTCTGTATTCTGTTCTATTTATGAAACAGTTTTTCCTCCTGCCTATGGTGACTCCTCTGTGTCTCTGGAGCTACAGCCTGCACCATTCTGTTTTATGGCTTCAGATTTATCCTGACAGTTCTCTTCAGACAGAGTACACGCTTTTTGTTTTTACTGTAGCTGCCAGTGTTTGTGTGTCTGTCCGTGTGTGTGTGTGTATGTGTGTGTGTGTGTCTGTGTGGGGGGGCTGTGGTTGTGCATGTGACTTCCCTCGGAGAGGAAAGGGAGGCAGAAAGAGAATAAGTGAGAGGGAGTGATAGAAAGAGAAAGCTATGTACTCTCTTATCCAGACAATGTGTGTGAAGTGCTACTGTCCCCTGTTGGACATATTTATTTTAACTTAATTTGATCCAAATAATGCACCCCTCTACTGTTATCTTATACAACTTAAAGCCAGTAGCTCAAGTATTTTGCTCTGAGACGGTAAACATGTACGATTCATATCTTCCAGTCCAGTTGGATGAACTCGCCGCCTCCTCTTTTCTGTAAAGCTCTGCTGCTTGTGTCCCATCCTGTGTGTGTGTTTTTGCCAGAGGCAGATCTGCTCTTTGACTCAGGCCCAAAAGGGAAGTCTTAAATCTCCACAAAGCAACAACAAGGTGACTGGCTTTTTCTTTGCAGAAAGACAGAAGATCTAATTCAATGAGATGATTTGTTCAGCCCCACTGCTTCCATTGCAGCCTCTATGTGTGTGTGTGTGTGTGTGTGTGTGTGTGTGTGTGTGTATGTGTGTGTGCATGCGCCCATGTGCATGAGTATGCGTGTGCAAGACCGTGTGTGTGTGTGTGTGTGTGTGTGTGTGTGTGTGTGTGTGTGTGTGTGTGTGTGTGAAAGTGTGTGAAAGTGTGTGTGTGTATACATATGTGAGTGGAGCTGAGCTATTTTTATCCCTGGGCAACATTAGTGGTTTCATCATGCTATGTTGCTTCTGTATTCTTTTTGTCAGACTGGCTGCTGTCATACTGGCCCTGCTTTTGGATGTGTGTGTGTGTGTATGTGCGTGTGTGTGTGTGTGTGTGTGTGTGTGTGTGAGAGAGAGAGAGAGAGAGAGAGAGAGAGTGAGAGAGAGAGAAACAGTGGAATAGGGCAAGAGAGTGAGAGATCCCTCCTGCACCGTTAATGCAGACTGATTTCTTGTTGTGGTGACTCACGGTAGGAAAGGTAGAGCGAGTGAGGCCAGCCAGCAGAAGGTAAAACGCTGAGTTATGCGTTTTACTGCAGGCTGCTGCTGCTTCTGCTTCTGTCCCCAGAGCCGATCAGAGAGCAGCCGCACGTGAGCGAGCGTCACCACAGCCCCAACACTCTCCCATTCCTCAGCTTTTCACTGACAGTGATGATAACTAGGGACAAGAAGATATATATATATCGAAATTCAATATATCGCAGTACACAAATGTGACAATACGTATGGTGGGGCAGAAAAATTAATCGCGATATTAGCTACATTTTATTCTGCTGTAGTAATCACAAATGACACAGTCACAGTTTCACAAGCTCTCCATCCAAATTATATTATTTGCACTTTGTAATGACATTTTTAAATTGTTGTTTACATTCTAGCTAACCAATGCCATCGCTAGAAAGATTTGTGGCTCAGAAATAAACATAATTCTGCACAGTCAGATTTTGTTGTCATTGAACTTTTATTTATTACATCGTATCGTGTTTGTATTGAATCATGAACCCAATGTAGTGTATCGCATCGTATTGCATTGTGAGATAACCCTAGTGGTGACAAAACATTAGCCTGTGTATTATGAAGACCAGCTAGATAGGTTTCATCAGCAATTAATAAGTGCAGCATATTTGCATTGTCTACAAGTGCGTAGGTGTTGCTTCATTTGTAAGAAATAAAACAATAGGCAGCAGAGTTCATATTGTATTATTCTAGATTATCTCTGTTTCATCTGAAGTGCCTTGGTGCCTCCGCAAGCTAAACTGCAGACCATGTGATCCCCCTTCTCTCTCCCTTCCACCTTTCCTTTAATTTCCCATTATCATATGCATTATACGCTAAACATCACAAGACATTACATGCATGCCCATCGTATTGTGATGTGGTAATTTTCCACCATGTTCCATGCATCAATATGAAATCATATGCCTGCAACCTTCATGTCCGTGGAGAGTTAATAATGAAGATGCATCATGCGTCCCTAGGCCATATCAGATGACCCCACCACATACTGTCTCTCTCTCTCTCTGTCTCTCTGTCTCTCTGTCTCTCTCTCTTTCCCCCCTCTCTCTCTCTCTCAGTTTACACCCCCCAGGTTTTGAACACAGCATCCTATATACAGTTTACTCCCGATCTAATATTGTATATTGCTCTACAGCTAGTTCTGAGTGCTTCCTACTTATTTCAGTGTTACATAAATATACATTAGCTTCTGTTTAAACCTCCTGAGGCTACTTATTTTAGCGAAGATTCTATGTTCTATGTTATATTTCACCCACCTTGCCGACTGCTTTTTAGCCGCACGGTACATCTGCTTACTAGTTTTTAAACCCACCAAGCCTCCTAATCTTTAGAAGACTAGAATGCTCTTTGTTTGTTTCCCACACCTTGGCTTGCTGTGGCAAAGCAGCTTAATAGTCTAAGTTTGCCTCAGCCAGATGGACCACTGTTCAGGACAAATTCTTATGAAGCCACAAGGAAACCGCAAATGTTATGCTAGGAGAAGGAGAACTTTGTAGCTGGAACATGTAAAACAGAGATCGTCTACTTGTGTTTCAGTGTGCCTTCGACTGCTTAATTCATGCAGTTCGCCTGATTTTGAGTTTGAATGTTGTGCTCTTTACGCAGGCTGAACTCTTATTCTATAGGTTAATTAGCGGTTTTATATGCTTTTTTTACTGTTAAATTCAGTCGGCAGATTGATCTA
>NW_027278940.1:505000-521969 GCF_046629955.1 Centroberyx affinis | reverse complement strand
GGAATTTGAGTTGGGGACATTCACATGGGAAAACATATCAGTGAGCCAGAGGGAAGTCACTGTTTAGTCTTACAAGATGGTATTCACTTGAATCGTTTTTTTGATTTAATTCAGGTATCAAGACAAGACTTCAGTGCTACCTGTTATGGCACAGGGGGCACGAGGCAGGCCATTGGCTGCCATTATTGGGAAATGTATAACCATAACTTGTTAGATTACAGTGTAACCTCCATTATTATGAACTTGTTCCAGTCCATTCCAGTGAAGCCTGAAAGAATGATGGTAGAGTGTCAAAACACCAACATGCAATTGACAACGTATAAGATGAGAAGAGAAATAATATGATAAAATAAACTTATTTGTTGAAAAAATGACTCTAATCTAAGTACTCTAACATGTCACTTGACATAAGGTAACATACTGTAACATGCAGCCCCTAATACGGTTGGCTCGTTACTTTCTTTTGAAGTGGTTGCGTCCGTGCTGTGGGAGGCCGGTGCGGGCTGATGTCTGTCTCTGTGTATCTGTATCACTGAGAGCAGATATGGCTGATATCTCTGTCATCTCAACATCTCAGACCTGACAGCACCGATCACAATCAGTCCCCCTCCAGCTCCCTCTCCCTCTCTCAATCTGTTTCTCTCTGTATCACACACCCATACATTACACTAGGAGCATCTCTCTTTTTCTCTCTCTTCTTCTGTGTTGTATCTCACTCTTCATATCCCCTTTAACAACACCTCTCTCTCTCATCTTATTCTTTTCCACCCAGTAATGGTGCACTTTGAGAATACACAGTATATGCAAAGGGAGTTACTGTTGGGAGTGATGCTGCTGTTATTTCTGTGTGTGTGTGTGTGTGTGTGTGGGTGTGTGTCAGAGAGCATTTACAAAGGGATCAGCCCTGGGGGGTCGATGCATCGCTGCAGTGGAGGGAGAGCAGAGGGGGTAGAGGCGAGCTAGTTCACAGCAGATGTAGCGAACAGCCAGCTAGCTCGGAAACCTTGCCTCACTTGGCTCTGCACCGCACAGCTCTCTTACTTATTTATTTATTTGGGTTGGGGGGGATGGCAAATGTGTGCTCAGTGGCGTTGGATATCAGTGACAGGAAGGATCAAAGAGCGACACCACAAATGAAGCTGTCAAAGTGGCCCGACAGCTGGGTCCCGAGGCGAACATCCCTCGCTCGCACATTTTATTATGATCGCCATGAAACCTCACAGCAAAAAGGAAAGAGAGGGGGAAAAAAAGAAAATCATCATCTCCCCAACCAGAAAGAAAGAAAAAGAGACAAAACGAGTGCCGCTGTATCATCGCCGTCCATGATGGAATGAATTATGAATGTGTGGAGGGGATTAGGAAACAATGGTTGAAGTCACTAGGATCCTCGCCTAGTTTCCTCACCCTCAGCCCGGCAACTAATTAGCACTTTCAACACCAATGTATGATCTCATTAATGTGATTTCTGCTTATGTAACGCGCATGCACACATGCACGCGTGCACACACACACAAACACACGCAAACACACACACATAGGCATTGCAGCATTATTGCAAAAGCAAATGGAGTTATGAGTCAGAATGTATTGTTTACTGTTGAGTTAATACAATTAGAGTGAATCAAATGTTTATGTAATGTTGAGGTTGCGGTAATGCTGTAGGTTTAGCTGCACAGTGCCGTTCGATAGTTAGGGCAGTTACACCAGGCTTCCCCCTATGTCTTGCAATTATCTGAGCAATTTGATAATTGTGTGATGAATATCATCAATCATGGTATAATAGTGTTGATGGGTAGACAGCAAGAATAGTTACACTGCTGATGTATTTCTCCTCTACCTCATTTGGAAAATACATTTTATTTCAAGTTTGCGCTGGTAGCACAAAAGTGTAACATTTTAAAAGGCAGAAATATACTTTTTTTCACATAATTGTGTGGTCTATTTGTATAATAGATACAATTCACATCAGCTAATTAGTATCCACACACTGAGATATAGGGAGAGGGTGAGAGAGGGAAAAAAAAGAGGGGGAGGACGCAGGGAGAGGGTAAGGGTAGATAATTAGACAGAATTAAGCCATCTCTTTTAATCCAGCCCCTGAAAGAAAGAGGGAGAGAAAGAAAGAGAGGTGGGGGGGTAGGGGGCTGGGGGTGAGGCCTACACATTCACCCCTCTGCTCTCTCTCTCTCTCTCTCTCTCTCTCTCCCTCTCTCTCCCTCTCTCTCTCTCCCCCTGTCTGGCAGAGGGTGTGAATGTGTGGGAAAAGAGGGGCCTGGTGCCTTCGCCTCGGCAGAATGGATCAGCTTGTGTTTCTAAGGCTCTAGAAGTGTCCCATTGTCATGATGTCACTGCAACTCAAGAAGACTGACCTATGACCCCTATGGATTCATGGCAGCCCCCCACCCCCCACCCCCAACGCTGACAGGGCCAGATTGCCGCTGGGCCGCTGGGCGCCCACTAGGGGGTACCCAAGCCTTTTGCTGTGGAATTCGAGGTGCTCGCGGCTTTTTTACGCCGCGCAACTAATGGTATATCTGCCGTGGAATCCGTCCGTCTCTATCCCCCTGATTAGGGGTCCTTTCCCTCGCTCTGTCCCGCTCTCTTTCTTTCTCGCTTGCTTTCGGTCGCTCTCCCATCGCAGGCAGCCTCCCTTTCTCTCCCTCTCTCTCTCTCTCTCGCTCACTCTCTCGCTCTCTCTCTCGCTCGCTCGCTGTCTCCCTCCTGCTCGCTTTGTATCTCGGTACCCATGAATATAGCAAGCACCGCCAGATGTCGCAAATACATCATCTGAGGGTTGTGGTGGTGGTGGAAGAAAGTCAAGGCACGTACGAGTGGGGGATGTGAGCCGACTTGAGCTCTCCGAGCGCGCGTGTGTGTGTGTCACTGTATGCCAGCATTCATCTGCATGTGTGTGTGTCTCTGTTTTCCAGCGTGCATTTTTGTGTGTGTGTGTGTGTGTGTGCGCGCGCATGTGTGTCTACGTGTGTGTATGTGTATGCGTGCGTGCGCGTGTGCCTTTGTGTGCGTGTGTGGAGGTCACAGCAGGTCAGCAGATTGTCCCTCAGATGTTTGATATTTTATGTATAAGAGGGTGGCTAGAGCGAGCGGATAAGCACGTTCCTGACAGAGGCATCTCTCCGCCACAATCCGCCACCTCAGCACTGTAGAGCCCAGAGTCAGATCAACAATGGAGGGGAGCTGCCTTATACCCACAGAGGGCTGATGGGAGGAAGAGAGAGAGTGAGGAGGGGGAAAAAAAAACCTAGAAGACCCGGGACTGCTGCTGCTGCTGCTGCTGTAGCTGCTGAAATGGGGCAGACAGGCAATGCAGGCTGACAGCACAGTTGCAATAAAACTATGATTATGCACAATAGTGTGTGTACTGTACTCATGCACAAATACTGTATGTATGCGCACAGGAAGGCATACACAACATAGACACACAACAATACACACACACATCCTTGTATATACTATACAATGGGGCGTACGAAATGACTCGACATGTGTAACCACGCCAAACGCACACCTATGGGAGAAATGACTACGCTTTGTTTGCTTGTTGCAGGTTGGGGTTTGGGGGGGAAGGGGGAGGTTGGCGGGGGCAGAGGAGGGGCAGTGGAGTCCTCAGATCAGCCCTGCGTTGAGGAGGAGATTCCCCAGAGTGGAGCTATCCCAAGCAGCGCTCCTCTCTTTCTCCTTCAGGGGGAAAAGTTTACTGCCAGCTTGCTTTTGTAGTCGGCCTCAAAAGAGTTGCGGCAGTCAGCATTAAAAGGCACAGATCTAAGGAGACGCCTCCAACTGAAATACCTACAGAGGGAGGAGAGGAGGGAGGAGAATGGTGGTGGGGCAAGCTGATACAAACATTAAAGACGGACGTTAAACGCTCCTCTTTATACTGGCTTTGTACCCTGACGACAACAATAATAACAACAACAACAAAAATCCCAACCATCATCTCATTGTTTTTTTTTTCTTGCTAATGCTTTGATTCCCTCTTCTTTTTTTGGCTTTGCCCTTTATCACACTCTCTTTCTTGTGTTCGGTTGTTGGAAGGTTGATTTCTTTATTCCCTTTCTGCACACAAACACGCACATGTAGGCTGGTTACCAGGGTGATGATGCGGCGGATGACATCATGCCCTGACTGTGTTGTATTGTGGGTCGTGCTCTGGCAGGGTTCATCGGATCATGGCGTGGGCTGGCGCAGCACTCCTCGCTCTATTCCCCTCCATCTTTGCCTCTGTCTCTCTCTCTCTCTCTCTCTCTCTCTCTCTGTTGTTCTCTTTCTCTCTCTCTCTCCCTCTCTTTCTAGGCTCTCAGCATTGGCTTGTCCACCGCGCCTTGTGTTCTCTGGGAAATAAGATTAATTATTCAACACACAGCCTCAATTAAATTTGAATTCGGCAGTTCAAGTAACCTTTTAGCATGGCACATTTATTATTAAGGCGGATGCTTTGGCCCTGTTTAGATTTAGAGCTTATCGGATTCTTTCAGCCCCTTATCACAGAGGCAGTTTACATGTGATGGCTGTGAGGCTTGGTCTTGGCTTGGCTGGAGTGCAGTGGGATAGGGTTTCTGAATCAGCCTCTGGTAAACATTGCTCACTATAAATATCCTTTATTGATTGGTGGAGTTTGTTGTATTTTTGCTTTTTTTTTTTTTTGCTTTGCTTTTGAGATGGCACTTTATCGCTTAATATTTGTTGTACTGGGGATTTCGCAGTATAGCATGCACTGCTGTGCATTGAACTGCTTAGTAATCCATTTTTGCAATAGCATGCGACTCAAGAAAGAGTAAGGCACATGGTGAGCTTCTTTGATTGACTTTCACCAGTTGAAGTGGTTATGGAATAGAGGATAGGATGTCATTCTGACCTGCATATTGAAGAATAATGAGTACTTGGGAGCCTTCATCACTCGCTAATGCCCTTTTTTTCTGTTGTGTTCTCCTTTTGTTTCCCCAATTCCTGAGCTGGATAGAGTGGAGGAACAGGCACAAAACAGGGACTAACAATATCAGGAACATCCAGGAACATACACAGAGAAAAATCAATCAGTTTTCATTTCACACACTGTACTGATACACACTTGTCATATTGTGCTCCATGACCGTGAATGCTTTATGCCCTCGCATGGTCACAAAAACGAAGATTGATCCATGAAAACATACATGCTCGCATGTACCCACGCATACGACAACACAACACAACACAACACAGTACAGCACAACACGATGAGGAAAAGCCTTGATGGTACCTCTCAACTCTCCCCCTCCCCCAGTTCCCGTCTCCCCATTTCTCTCTTCCTTCTATCGGAGGAGGAGGCACCTTTGTCAGGCAGGAGCACAGAGACCTCACAAAGCGAGGGAAGATGTCACAACAAACAAAAACGGCATAGTAACCCCCCGAAATCTAATCAGGAGCCATTGATTCATGCTCTGAATGGAGACTGAGTACCTTGAGAGTGGCTCATCCACTGAGGTCCATAGACAGCATGACAGGGGCCTTTACAATTCAGCTGTGTGTATAGGTCCCTATCATTCTGTTCTCACCTTTAGACTCCATGCTATCTATCAACTCAACGATGATACAATCATCACTCCAAAACATTTTAGGCCTTTTTATTTCACTCATTCATTTGTGGGCCTCAATCAATGATTTTTCTTTTTTTTCTCTCTCTGTGATTTGATGTGTGGAATAGTGTTTTGGAGTGTAGACTAATGGGTTTACATTGTGCATGTTGAGAGATATGAGTGTTTAGTGCTTTAATTACTTTGATTGTGCTTATTGAAGGATACTTCGATTGAGCAATTAAGCACAAGGTAAACCTTGGTGGAGCAAGTTTGCCTTGGACTTCCATTTTTTCCTTTCTTAAAACTTGTATTGGAAAGGTTACATTCCTATTCCTTAATACTAATGGGTATAAACATCTAGCGCACATACTTGTGTAAGAGTGTTTTCTTCTTTTCTTTTTTTCATTACATTATGATTAACATTGTGTTGCCTCTTGCTTTCTTCGTCACAAACAGAAAAATAAATATCACATTAGCAATATAACTCTATTAACTCTTATGGGAATCTGTGACATTTCAAATGAAATTATTTAATCTATAATATGTGCATGCCCTTCTCAGTTTTTTATCTAATGCTCTATATAATGCAACAACTTTGCTCTTATTATTTTATAATGATACTTTGGCATTATAGGGTAGAGGTATTGATTTTGGAACCCAAAGCGTTTATTGTGGAGGTAAATGTTATTATTTTAATATTGGACTCATGCTAATTTAATAGAGTGTAACGTACATGTCAGGGTGTGAGCCGCAGGGGTCTCTCTCTCTCTCTCTCTCTCTCTCTCTCTCTCTCTCTCTCTCTCTCTCTCTCTCTGCCACTGAGCTTTGCACAGTATACAGCAATCTCAGGTAATGTCAAAGACCAGTATTTTGCTGCTTCCCAGTTTTGATTCGGTGGGACTTGCTCCAGCAAGGACGGCAAACATGTTTGGAAAAGCTTTGTGGTCAAAAGTCTAGCATATTATAAAACTGTATCAATGAAGCTCATTGAATTCCCCTCACTCTACAGTGGAAGAGGTTAGCTCACTTTATGGACCAATGGACCAAACCTACAAGAAAACTCAAGAAAACTTTCTCTCCCTCCATCCATTTCCCTCTCTCCCTCCATCTCTCTCTCTCACTCTCTCTCTCTCTCTCTCTCCCTCTCCCCCTCTCTCTCTCCCCTCTCTCTCTCCCTCTCTCTCTCTCTCTGTCCCTGCTACCCCTACCAGCACTCATTTACTTCCTCACTCTTTCACTCCACCCCACATCCCTTACTCCCTGTACTCATCGTCTCAGTGCAGCATATTAATATTTCATTGATTATTGAAATATTCAGGGAAGTGCACCATCAGTGGGGCTAACACTGCAGTGGTGGAAAGCATAGTGGTCAGGTGGGGTTAATGGCAGGCCACAGCACAGGGCTATAGGCGCCCTGGGGGGTCAGAAGGTCACAAGCTTTAGGGTTGTGGCCTAAACAGGTTCCAAATATTGAATCCATCCAGCCGTCCTATTAGTTAAAACTGCTCTAGGGAAGATGTAAAAATACACCAGTGGTATCAGCCTAAATTGGGTCTGCAACTGAGAAAAAACATCCCATCCACCCTAATTGAGATGCTGTAGATTTGCCCTATTCGCCCAAATGTAATATCTTCTACAAGTGATAAATGGAAAATGATAACTACAGCACATTAAGCATGTTAGTCCTCTCAGGACGGGAGATGTTTGTCCAAAGAGGAGGTCGGACTGATCTCAATGACAAAAATTAGTTCATGGAAGGAGATTTTATTTGTTTGGTTATTGCATGAGGTTGTCATTTTGTTGTAAAAGCAACAGTAATTCTAGCGGGCTTGAGATCTTGTAGTTTTATTGGGGAAATTTAGGGACTAGAAGTACAGTACAAAAACGCCCGTGAGACAGTAATTCATTCTCCATCTGCTCACACTCATCGCCATTGTCATCACCAACTCCCTTTCTACCCCGGTCCTGCATTAAGACCTCATGTGGCGTTACTCATTCAACCTAAATGTAAAGGTCATTAATTTGCCTGTGTGTGAATGTGTGCATGCACAGATGTGTACATGTGTGCATACATCACTGTGCGTGTGTGTGTGTGTGTGTGTTATCATGATCACCTATCCCACTCCACCCCGGCACAGCCCATCTCACTCTTTTTCACTGCTCTGTTCAATTGAAAGAGTTGGGGGGGGACTTCCCCCACTTTTCTTAATAGACTTTTTTTCTAGAAGATCCCTGGCCTCTCAGCTGTTTCCATGGCAACTGACCCATTTGCCTGCTGCATATGAAAGCGAGGGCGAAGGAGCTTGAGAGGAAGTGAGAGACAGGGTCAGACAGACAGACAGATATAGTTGTAAGAATTTACATGAGGGAGCTTCTTTTCCTCTCCTCTGGACTCCTCAACCACATCTCTGTTTCTGTCTGTCTCTCTCTCTCTCTCTCTCCCTCTGTCTCTCTTTCCCTCCGTCTCTCGCTCTCGCTCTCGCTCTCTCTTTCAGCCACCTGATCAACTCTATTAACACATGGACACTTGCTGAGCAGGGTTAAAGAGGGCATCCATTCACTCAGCACAGACACCCTTCACTGGTCTGTGAGTGTATGTGTTTGTGTGTGTGTGTGTGTGTGTGTGTGTGCATGTCCATGTGCATTGTTAACTGGGTGTGCACTTGTATATATGTGTGTGTGCTCACCCATGCTTGGACAAAGAGGAGGGGCCTGTATTTTTTTGTGTGTGTTTTTTTAACACCCTGTCAAAGGCATTACCAATAGAAGGGGGATTTTGGGGAGGCCTCCCCCCCAACTCACAGATATGAAGCTGTCATGGGAAGAATAGCTGCATTCATTGAATGACACTTATTTTCTCCCACTTTACACAAGTGCAGTGAACAAAACAGGCAGGGGAGCAGCTGAGGAAGACACTTTCTTCACATTCGGCAGCATTGACAGACATGCGGCAATTACTGTGATAAGTCTAAGCAGACACCAAGCAAACTGCCATTCCTGCTTAGCTTCGGCGCTTCATTCTCGCAAGCCGCCTCAGGCTTTTGTATGTTTCCTGTGTATGTGGTGCGTGTGTGTGCATGTGTGTATGAATCTAGTACAAACCTCATATTACACTGCCCTGGCCTCTATTTAGCACTGTTAGCTGCCATTACCATGTGTCGGGGTTGTCCACTAGATGCCTGATGGACCCCAGGTCCTCGGCACTGCGATGTGCTGTCCCTGTCATGCCAATATCAGTAATGTTCTGTCAACTACAGCAGACAGGACAGGCTCGGCTATGATAGGGAATTAGCACCAGGGGATAAAGTCAGTGATTACAGCTAGCTGTGCAGAATTGGAATTGATTATTCGTTCTGTATGCGTGATTGATTTCCCTGATTCATTTGATTTTATTTCAGTGTCATGCACTCTAGGTTACAAGACACATCCAAGCATCACATTGCAGTTTGTGTAGGACAAGATACTCCTCAACAAACTCATTTTATATGGCCGACTTTGCAGATAAATATATAAAATGCAGCTTTTCAGAAAAATCTTTTATAAGCATCTACCTAAAAGATATTAGGAGAAAGAAACCATTTGTCTACAGTATATGCTGCTGCATTGGCTTTGGCTTTGAGAACTCTGCAGTGTGTGTGTGTGTGTGTGTGTGCGTGTGTGCGTGTGTGCGTGTGTGCATATATCTATTTGTGTATTGTCATCTTGCCTACTGGGGGTTACCTAATAGCTTGGCAGCAGTGTCTCCTTGCACCTATGCCATGTGCCTTGGTCTAATCTGACCGTGGCTAAATTAAAAGTCCTTTTGGTGCGGAAGTAGATCGCTGTGTTTCCCCGTAGCTCACCTCGCCTCCCTCCTGCCTCCCTCCTGCCTCCCCCCTGCGTCTCTCTCTCTGTCTCCCCTCTTGCCCCGGTGGCCCTCAGCCCATTCTCACACCAAGACCAGGTGTCCCTCCGCACTCGAGAGGTGTGTGTCTTAATCAGTCCCACAGACGTGCACACCACACTATATACACACACATTCACGCACACTCAGAAACTCGCAACCACACGTACATGCATGCAAACACACATAAATGTACATTCAAACATGCATATGAAGCATATGCACACACACACACACACACACAGACACAGACACACACACACAGACACACACACACACACAGGCACACACACACACACACTCACACACACACACACACACACCTCACTACGCCCCACTGTCACCCTGCCTTATGTCCAGGAGTGACACTTGGATGACACCAGCAGCAGGATTATAAGAGCATATTTATTAATCTGAGCACCGGCCGTGTGCAAGGCAGGAGGACACACACACACACACACACACACACACACACGCACACACACACACACAGAAGGACCAGAGGACTGAGTGAGGGAAGCCAGGAACAGAGACCAAATTACCAATTTGGCAGTTTTGACGATTAAACAAATTTTAACGATGCAATGGCAAGTTTTCAATTCCATTTAAACCTACAGAGAAGTCACTCTGTTCTAATGTGTAGGCTCTATCTGTTGAAATACATTATTATTTAGTCATACATTTCTGATTTTTACATGATTATCTTTCAGAGCCATGGGTAGCAAATTGAGGCGAGGCTCGGATTGGAACTTGCAAGTGGAACAATATCAATGTAGATAACATAATGGACTACAAGGAAAACAAATGCGATGGAAAAGTGTTCGTCATAATTGTTGGCAAAATTGCAAATCTACATTGCCTCAAAACACACAGTCAAGAGTCATGCCCTTAAACCACAGTTAAATAGAAGTGACCAGCTGTTTGAATAGCAATATTTTCCTGGGAGTAATTTTATTTTCCTTATCTACACTGCATTGTGCTGGGAGACAGGTTTGCCCTGCAAAAACCTTGACATTGGAAAGCATTAAGAAGTTTTTCATATTGAAATTTAGAGACAAGTAGCGGATAAGGATGAAAGGACTTTGGTATTTAAGGGAGAGAATTGTTAAAGAGAGAAAAACAAAGACATGACTTGCTGTTGCCATTTCCCTCCTCCCCTGTCCTTATTATCCTGTTTTGAAGCTTTAGGGAGACAAATGAACTTCAGGTGCCTCGAAATCTCTTAATGAACTCTCTCTTACCCCTCAGCCTTTCCTGCCTACACTAAGCAGGCGCAGCGGTGGTTACTTTATTTCTCTTTGGTGTATGAGTGGATACACAGATACAGACACACTCACCCACTTAAGTGGAGGCCACGCGCTGAGTTGGTTTATTACAAAACCTACGCACACATGCATACACACCTGCTCATGTATACCAGTGCACAACCACATGCACCTTAATACATTCAAGCACACACACACACACACACACACACACACACACACACACAGAGACACGCGCGCACACACACAATGTGCATACAGTACAATATACATACAATGTGTCACTGAATGTGTGGATGAATAGCTGTGCTGTAGCTTTCTCTGTGTTTACATCTTAACATGCAGGCACCCTATGAGCTTGTGTGTTTTCCTGCATCAAATAATCACCCCCTGATTATCTCACTCAATAGAAAGACAAGCACCAAGCAAATAGCATGGGGCATCTCTTCCACAAACAAGCCAAATAGATTTTCTGTTTAGCCCATTCCTTTCAGCTAGCAAGGCTGCAGGCCCATTTCTGTCTGCCTTTCTGTTTGCCCGTCTGCCTCTGTTTTCATGTGTGTACCGCTCCAAAGGAAAGGGAAATTAATGCATTCTAATTTCACAAAATGGGACAGGATACACAACTCTGTGTCATCCTCCCTTCCTTCCTCCCTCATTCCCTTGCTCTGCTAAAGATATGGGAACATGACAACGGGTCTAAATGCTGTGGAGCTGGTCAGCACAGCCACAGCCAGCCAAGCATTACCAAATATAGAGAGGAATAGAGAGGAAAGGAAAAAGGGACAAAAAGAGAGAATGCACAATGAGACAGAGAGAGAGAGCACATCACTGAGATAGACACAGGCACAAAAAAGAGAGAATGAGACAACCGCCTAGATTGAGCGAGAGAAAAAGGGGAAATAATTACAAATGAAGAGTGACGCGGATGTGAATAGAACATATGTTGAGCCGAGGCGCTGAGGCAGCATGCCGTAGCATAGCATGGCTAGCTTTCTAGCTTACTGGAGGTGAATTACAGCCATGGATGTATATGGAGTTGGCTGGTTGGCTGGCTGGCTGGCGCTGTTGGCTGCTCAGTGGTCCTGAACCAGCCTATTTGAAAGGCCTGATGTGTTTTATCTGGGCCTGCTTCACACTGTCATCTGCACTCGGAGATGGACTGTAATTGAGAGTCAACTCTAATCTGCATGGAGGCAAGCTGAGGAGAGTCCGGGAGGAAAAGAGAGGAGGAGTCCTGGAATTCATGGGGAGTCGTACACTGGAGTGTAACTACTGTGCAGTGGTGTTTCTGACACCGTAATCTGAAAATTCTTGGCCTAAGCAGTGAAAATACTTGCCGGTCCTTCTTCAATTCTTGTGCGTGATGCCAACTGGCAGTGGTGATATTTCCTGCAGGCCATGGTGCCAGAGATGAAGACCAACACGTCATCCCTCTGTCTGCTCTGTAGTGCAATCCTCCTCTCCTTTCCTCTCCTTTCCCCTCCTCTCCTTTCCTCTCCTTTCCCCTCCTCTCCTCTCCTCTCCTCTCCTCTCCTCTCCTCTCCTCTCCTCTCCTCTCCTCTCCTCTCCTCTCCTCTCCTCCTCCTTTCCTCTCCTTCTATACTTCACACTTGTGTCTTCCCCAATGGGCAAAGCAGAAACACATGCATCCATTTGACTCCAATGTTCCCTCCCTGGAAAAAGGCTGAACACAAGGTCACTGTTGTCAGTTACCTTTTCATTATCTCTCTCTCTCTCTCTCTCTCTCTCTCTCTCTCTCTATCTCTCTCTCTCACTCACTCTCACTTTTCACACATACACTCTCTCTCTCTCTTCTTCATGGCCTTGGATTCATTTTAGCACCACTACTTTTTTGTATCTAATGGCATAGAACAGAGAGTTACGCTGGCAGGTGTGTGTGTGTGTGTGTGTATGTGTGTGTGCATGTGTGTTTGTGAGTGTGTTCCAGGGAAAATGCCCCATCCGCAGTAAACCTTGGGAAGCCTGTAATAGCTGAGGGGAACGCTGCAGTTGGGAGGCCAGCCTCTAATGGTACCATCTGAGACAGTTCAAACATATCAAAGGAGAGGGTCTGCGTGTGCATGTGTGTGTGTGTGTGTGTGTGTGTGTGTATGTGTGTACACGCGCACGTGTGTATGCATGTGTATGTGTATGATTTAATGACTGTGTGTATATTTTCATGTCAAAGGAGTGGACTTGGGTATATGTGTGTGTGTGTATGTGCATGCCCACATGCATGTGTGTGCGTGGGCGTACATATGTTTGTGTATGTTTGAGGGGAGGTACGGGAGGCTCGTATCTCTATGCTGTACTGTTACCACATAACACCCACTCTGTCTCTCTTTAGCCCACACTAACAGACTGTCAGTGAGTTTACGGAGATACAGTGTGGTTCTGGGGTTTGGTAGGGAGCTGTACAGTATGTGCTGGGGGCAGGGAGAGGCTCAGCGAGGCAGGGCCCTTCTGTCTCCCTGTCATCGCCCGATGCCGCCGGGGGTTGAAAGTGCCACCGTGTGTGTGTGTGTGTGTGTGTGTGTGTGTGTGTGCGTGTGTGTGTGTGTAGATGTGGCGATGCGGGCGGGCGCACAGCCGAACGGGCACTTGACTGCCGCGGCGGCACTTAGCTAGCGAGTAGCTGCTGGTTTGGCGGCGCTCCAGGTTAACTCGGCGTGCTGTGAGGTTTTTTGTATCCATGTGCGTTGGGTGATGTGGCACCAGATGCCACTCCATGTGCCCAAATCCTGTTGACATTTGGAGCGTGGGCAAGCGGGCACAAAGGAGGGAAGCAGAAAAGAGGAGGGAAATTTAATTAAGATGAAACAGCAGCCTCCGCCGTTGTTACAGTTTGTTGTGTTGTACGGTTTGCACACATGAACATATAGACACACACAAATTCGCACAGGCACACAAACAAGATTTTTACACTATCTGTGGGAAGCCAGGAGATGGAGAGAGCAGAGTGAGCAGGAAGAGAGGAAAAGTGGAAAAAAGAGGAAAGGGCAGGAGGGCGAGTGGCATAGAGGGAAGTTGATTGAGAAATGTGCTCATATGAGTGTGTGTGTGTGTGTGTGTGTGTGTGTGTGTGTGTGTGTGTGTGTGGTGTGTGTGTTGGGGGGGTAATTTGATTAAGCAGGTTGGCAGAAGGAGGAAGTGGAATGATAGGGTGACAGGCTGGTGCCAACTCCTCCTGGCCTGCAGGCCTCCACCCTTACTCCTCACTGAGAGGAGACGGTATTTTGGAGGGAGGGCTCATTTGGCCTGAAACTATAGGGAAGGAGGACGAGAAACGGTCAGACTGAGATAGGAGAGATGAGGGACAACACAGAGGGAGAAGCCAGGGACTAGAGGAAGAAGGGATGAGAAAGATAATGAGATGGGGCGTTTACAGAAAAGGAAGTGAGATTGAAAAGGTGGTGAGTGGGTGGTGAGGTGAGGACAGGGGTAGCGGGAGGTGAAGGAGTAGGAGGTGTGGTGTACGGGGCAAACATTATGGCTCCATATGAGACAACTGTCCCTCCTTCCTCCCCCCATCCTTTTCTTATACAACTTGTACACAGTCAACCTGCCACATCTATTTTTTTAAAGGATGATTTTTTTGGAAAAATAAGCTCTTTGATCAACAGCGAGAAGATGGGAATTGGAAAATTGAAAAGTTTGACCCATGTGTCCAGAATTTATTTAGTTTCCTAGTGTGCATGATTTTACATACCGTATGTTTAGTGGATGGTATGAGGTAGCTTTGCATCATCTAGAAGGCACTGCAGCACGGCAATGCTCAACACACACGAGTTACACTATAACCGGTCTGCTATCTGTTACAGAATGCTAAGATGAATAAATAGCGTATTGTGTATTCCCTTAACCTTTTCATCTGCCTTTCACATCCCGTCTTTGCTTCAAGTGCTATTCTCCTCCCAAACATCATTTATACCTCTACCGCTTGTCCCAGTGACTCTCTAAATGATGCCAGGCGGACATTGTAGACTGTGGTTGAATGCCCGCTGATGAGCCGATTGATTTGCAATGTCATTATCACGATACATTTCAACATGTAGTAGTTGTACATGTAGAACAGGCAGACAGACATACTGTTATTTCAGAAACTTACACTCCCTGTGAATTTTCCTCTAGCCTTTTAATATGTCCACTTTAATTTTCAATTTTGTCGTTTTATGTCATATCCTTAATAGTCGTCATTATGATTTCATCGCCCTCTTTTTAGTATGAGACTGTAACTCTTCAGGTCTCTAGCATGTAATAATAATAATAACTTTATTTGTATAGCACTTTTCTAAAAACAATGCTTACAAAGTGCTTTACATACAACAAAACCCAAAAGCAGCAATAATAGAAAATAGGAATAAAAAGTAAACAGGAACTAAAAACACACAAACAAACAGAGATACAATTAAAAATGTAGTAAGTATGGTATGTAGTATGTAGTAAGTATGGTGAGGCCCTTGTTGCAGTGAGAATATCAGACTCCTTCTACTCATTAGCATAAACCATAACCACAGCAGAGGAACAGGAGGCTACAGGAGCCAGTTTGGGCTGTCCCCAACATGGCTTCCAGAAGGTAACAAACAAACACAGGCGTGCGCACACACACACACACACACGCACACACGCACACGCACACACGCACACACACAGACACACACACAGCCTCATTGAGATGCAGAAGGCTGGGGCTGACGTCTAGCATCAGGTCTCACAATAATTATTTTAAATTGCTACGAGGAACACAGGTCCTGGTGGGATATATTACCTCTACTCTAACCAGAGATGAATTTCACCCTGCACATACACTACAACCTCCTGGCTTTAAATATATATATATATATATATATATATATATATATATATATATATAGGTGTGTGTATGTGTGTGTGTGTGTGTGTGTGTTTGTGAGCACACTTAGCTAGTGGGTGTTCCGTTTGCTGTGCCGGTATAATGTATATATTTCACCAAGAGTCAAGCATTAATTTTTCACATGTTGAGGCAAGGTCATACGACTGCATCTGTATGCTTATGTATGTATATATGTACAACTGTGTGAATGCTGCACTTCTGAGTGGGTGTGCTGTGACTGCTCATCTATATAAGTGCTTATTTTGATCAGGTGCCTTGAGTGTGGATCACTCTCATTCCTTCCCTGTGGACCTGAGCACACACACACACACACACACACGCGCACACACACACACACACACACAGACAGACATACACTGCCTGACATGATGCAGACCCAACATGTTAGTGTTGTATACAGCATTATGAATCCTATTCATTACCTCCATGTACCTATCTCCCCAGACTACTCACTACTCCCCTGTTTGATTGGGTCAAGCCAGTCTGTTAGAGTGCCATCCATACACTGTAATTTCTGACCTACGGTGACAATATCTCACATGCAAAGGTGTGTGTAATTATGTGTATATGTGTATGGGTGTTTCTCTGTGTGTGTGTTTGTGTGTGTGTGTGTGTGTAGGTGCATGCATTTCTGCTCGCCCATGTTCTGAACTTCTTTAACTGAAGTAGAACATATTGTCTCCCGCATTAATTAGCACTGGATTTAAAACGCAGTGTATCTTTTTTGGCCTTTCACATGATTAATGAGGAATATAATAAGTAGAGAGAGTGGATGTACTCAAACTATGATAAAAATAACCCGGAGAATGCTTGGTAACTCTCATCCTCACGCTACTTCTACTGATGTACAAGACTGGGTTTTTGATGTTTTTTAATGAAACATCTCATAACTAATCAGAGGAAAAATTGACAAAAAAAAAAAAGAAACGTGAACATCACCAACTCCCCACACACTTATACTGAAATCTACAGACTGCCTACTGACCACTACTGACGTGTCAAGAGAAATTCAGCAGTGACACAGGAATCTTCAGAATAGCTGTATTTTTTTTGTCTACGTGTCGGTGCATTGTGTACATTTCTATATATATCCACACACAATTGCATGCTGGAAAATGCCAAGTGTATTATCTCTAGCTAAAACTGAGGATCCTCATTGAGTATGCAAGTGACACCAGCACTCCTCGCCGTATAGGTGGCATACTGTCATTGTATAACTGTGCTGGGTGGAGAGGAGGTAATGGTGTGAGGTACATACAGGATTTAACAGTCATAGTCCATATGAGGCAAGGTGTAGAGCTTCATAAACTCAATAGAGAGAGACAGAGAGAGAGAGAATTACAGAGTTAGGAAGAGAGAGAGAGCAAGATGC
>NW_027278940.1:450000-500000 GCF_046629955.1 Centroberyx affinis | reverse complement strand
TTAGTGTGTGTGTGTGTGCCTGTGTGTGCCTGTGTGTGCTTGTGTGTGCCTGTGTGGATAAGTGCACGTGTATGTATGTGTGTGTCTATGTAGGCATGCATGCTTGCATGTTTATGTTTTTGCGTGTGTGTGTGTGTGTGTGAGTGTGTGAGAGAGAGACTCCCGTCGCCATTACAGGCCACAGGCGGGACTGTGATCTCATCCTCTGGTCTCCGTCTCTGAGGCGTCAACACCCTGCCGGCCATATTGTTCACCTTCACACTGTTCCTCTCCACTCTCTGTGGGGACATGCTCACGCAGAAAACGCGTATACTTTTGCATATGTATGTGGTTGTATATGTGTGTGTGTGTTGGTGAGTGTTTCATTTTGTGTGTGTGTGAGTATGCCAGTCAGACAAGTGGAAGGTCAAGTGCTTATGCCTTCTATCTCTCCCCTCCCTTCTCCTTTCTCTCTAAGGCAGAGAGAGACAAGCTTGTGCCAGATGTCCTGTTAACAATCACCCCCTCGCTCCTTCCTGACTTCTCCTCCGTCTCTCTGTCTTTTCCTCCCGCCATCCTCGTTTAATTAACTTCTTCATCCAGTAAAACTGCAACAGGGATCCTGTTGCCTGCATGGTGGTTTCTCTGACATTAATGAACGCATTACTGGCACAGCCTCATCTCTGCTGTAGGATGCAGTCATTTTTACATGTACACCCACACACACACACACACACACACACTATCTCACCCCCTCTCTCTGTCTGTCTGTGTGACTGTTTCTTTCTCTGTCACACACACACACACACACATTTACACACAAACACACACTTGTGCAGTCAGAAACACACACACACAGAAATGTTGAGAATAGCAGAGGTGAGTAGAGCTTTGCGTGTGCTTCAGTGCAGAGATGCCTGGGCTAGAGCTATACAACAGAAACAGTTCATGCAGTGGTTCTCCACCTATTCAGCTTCAAACCTTCAAAAACGAAGTGCAGAAGGGTAAACTTTGACCCTAACTGATGATTTTTACTCTCCCTTTTCAGGCTATTTTACTTAACTGATTATTGGGAGAAGCGAGATTTAGAATAGAAAAAGGTGTTTATAGCCAAGTTTAAAAATAGTCATTTTAATTTAATTTAGTTTAGTTTAGTTTAATAATATCAGTTTGTATATTAGTAATATTTATTTTCATATTCTATAAATCATTTAATGACACCCAGAAATAATTTCGAGCCCCAAGGGCTTCCAACCCCTTATTTGAGAACCGCTGATGGATTAAGTGACATATAGTTATGCTTAGTGAGGCAGTTTCCTCATATTTTGTTTATGGTTGCCATTCTTCCACGACTAACAAGTTCTGCTGTGACCTGATGTCAGTCTAATAACACTGGACATTATTGTGTTGACAAATCTCAAACATGTCACACCACGTCCATCAGATCTGTCCTACTGAAAGTTAGATTTACAGGCCAACCTCCAAACCCGCAGTCTAAGACATTTTACTCTACAGGTTAGTTAAGATCTGACGTACTCCAGCACGCACGTACTCCAGCATGAAGGTCCGAGCTTTTAGACAGAATAGTATCTCAGCGACAGACACCTGAAGCATGGATTTAGGGTTTTATGCATTTGTTTACATCAGTATAGTTAAAGACATATTCGGGAATATTTTAGATAAGATAAAAATGTTTGTGTTTGGGATAAAACATTTTTTCCCCAATTTTGTGATAAATATATCTATATATCCCTTGTCAACACCACTATGGACAACTTGTGTTGACACAAGTCTAGAATACCTATATCTATATTTACATCAAAGCACCTTTTTTATTTAAGAATAAAGAATATATCACTCCTAATTGGCATACAAAAAAAAGAAATAAAAATAATGAAAACTTGTTCTGTGGCTTTAAAGCCATAGACGTCAGATGTCAGAGACGGTGATCCACCCACTGACATAAGATGCCATGAGGTAATGGAAGTCATATCTGAACTCGACTCCCAAGCCATAATCCGCGTCTGGCCTCTGGTCTATCCACCTCCTCTCCTCTCATCTCAGCAGATATTATAGAACCTATTTGTGTATGCACTGCACTGGTGTTATAATGCATCATGCAATGACTTCTCTCTGCTCTGAGGATCTTTCATGAGTGGCTTTGAACGAAATGTGTCATTGCAGCCTTGACAACAAGGTGGCACTCTGCGCTAAGACAAATCCCCTGAGGCCTTTCTATCCCCCAGAGGACACCTTTACCCAGGAGACAGTGAGAAACAGGCTGAGAGAAACAGGGAGAAGCAGAGGCACTGACAAACAGAGAAGAAGAGAAAGACTGAGAGAGAGAAAGAGAGAGGGAGGAAGGGAGAGAGAGAGAGAACCTGCGCTCTCCTCTGTGTACTGTATACTGTTTTTGAATGTGACGGTACAGGGATGCTCTCTTTCCAAACAGTCTGGCTGTGTTTTGGCTTGGCAACATGGAGGTGTACCCTAGTCTGTGTATGTGTGTGTGTAGGTGTGTGTGCATGTGTGTATAATGTGTGTCCAAGCCCAGAGGACAAGCTTGTTGTCAATGTCATGGGCAAAAAGGTATATCTCCTTTCCATATAATTGTGCACTCACCTATTTCGTAATTGTGTCTCCTAAAAGTAAATGAGAAATAAAATGATATGGTATATGTGTGTCTGCTTGGACAACGAAGAGCATACAATAACACTATGTAGATATCATGTGCCTCAGAAAATTCTGATTTAGCACGCTTATATGCTTATTAATATAGGCTAATTATTATCCAGTCCATAAGGACATGAAAATGAGGAAGATTATTTGTCTCACATGAGAAGTGTTTAGAAGTTTAGAAGTGTTTTTATTGAGTGAGACATGCATGTGTAAAGGGAAACATTTTATCATGTGAAGTGGAAAATGTTAAAATCAGTCAGTCGTAGTTGAGTTTGAGGCTTTTCAGTATGGCTGGAGACACAGAGAAGATAATTAAATGAGGCTGTTTTTTTCTTCTCATCTTTTTTCTTAGAATAAAAACTATGTCAGATTTTTGTCCCCCTCTAAACAGAATTTTTGAAGTGGGAGAAAATGCCTGATGTCTCTCCATAGTGTTTAATGGACCTGTTGTGTCTAGGGAGTTTGTGTGTGTGTGTGTGTGTGTGTGTGTGTGTGTGTGTGTGTGTGTGTGTGTGTGTGTGTGTGTGTGTGTGTGTGCGTGTGTGCGCATGCGCGGCATGCAGCTTCTTGTCCTCTACACAGTGTCCAGGTAGCTGTGTGTGTGAGTGTGCTGTTCTCACTGGAAAGAGATCACTGGCAAGTACACACAGAGCCATCTGCACCAGACCTCAGACTGCAACATCTGTGACGCACACACACACACACACACACACACACACACACACACACACACACACATTAGGCCCATCACCCTCCCTTGAGGTGTATACACTTCTGTGTTGTCACATTGCTGTGATGTATCTGTCATATCCTGAGCATATGGCACTAACCCTTCCCCCCCAAAACCTTAAGGCCCAACGTCAGATCTGACAAGCTATGTAGAATTAGTCTCAATTCTTCTTCGTAATAAGGGGTAGTTATTCACATTATCCTGAGGTCACTCTCATAGCAACTGTCAAATTAGGGAGCATTTTGATTTGATTGCCCGACTACGTGCGGGGAGAGGCAATGATGAGTGATTCTCAGCCCACAGTTCAATAAGGGCTGATTTGTAATGGCTATGGTGCGTTTTGTCGATGGAGGAATGGTTGAGGTCTTTCAAAACTTGTTCTCCCATGCTCAGTGTTGTTATGATATATTGTAGTGTACAGCAGCTCATAATAGGCATGTATATTTCAATCTTATTTAAAACCCTGTGACTGCCATGTCTGTACACTCAAAACAGCTGCAGTATCTGGGCTGGTTAAAGAAGAGATATGTGGTAGAATCAGTAAGTAAGTAATTTGTCAAGTTGGATATATTTTGAATTCCGTTTGTATTACAGTGTGTGTTTGATTTTACAAACAAAAAACATATCAGTTAGTCTTTTGGGCACGATGACATTTCCCTGAGTGAGTAGCCCTCCATTTCTGGCAGGTCATGATAAGAATTTGACCCGCAAATATACACAAGTCCAACTCTTGGGCCAACACATATCAAGGTTTCCACTTGCCTCTGACAATGTTTATTTCACCAAACTCAGAGAATGTAAGCTCAGCATAACAGCTAAAACAGAATCATTTTTTCCATTGCAGTTGCATGTTGGGATCTTTTTCCCTTTTTGTCAGTTTGCTGTTGGCATGTATACGCACAACTATGTGTGTGTGCATATATGTGTGTGTGTGTGTGTGTGTGTGTGTATGTGTGTGTGTGCGTATACGTGTGCACAAGTGGGGGGTGAGAGGTGGTGTAGGATGTAGTACAGTATGTATTGACATTAGTCTGTCAGACAGAGAAGTAATCACCTCATTGTAGTAGTGACTGCATATTCAAGGGGTGATTTCTCTGTTGCCTCAAGGGTTGATTTGTCTATTACCAAGCTCCATTGTTAGACTTATCCAGTATTTAACTCTGATCACTATCATTAGGACATCAGCTGTTAATGAATAAAGGGGTTTCACGACATTCTTTTGACTCAAATAAGACTTAGCAGAAAGAGAAAGTATTATTGCCGTTATCACTTCCCACACAGCATACCCATACAACATTTACAAGCTATAATTTGAGTGTACAACTATTTCCCCTGTGTGTTCTTGTTAGATTTCCAGCCTTTTTTTTAACTGGCTGAATTCATTAGCCTTAACTTCTAGCCTTCACCAATAACTGATTTATTGTTCAATGCTTTTTCTTAACCCTGTATTAGATACTCAGCTAACTTGATTGATTGGCTAACATTTGGAACCGTTCAAAAATGCATACAGTCACTCTTAGTCTTACATTCTCTAGATTGCTTCTTAGCCACCTTACTGTTTGTGTGGGTGATGGTGGGGGTCTAATCCTGACTAAGTGTTTACCACTTCACCCCCTTTTTCCCTCCTTCTCCTCCTCCTCCTGTCCACCCACCGCCTCCTTCTTCTCCCCATCCTCCACCCCGCACCCCACTCCTCTAATAGTGAAAGTGCTGATTGCTTTAAAAGACCATACAGACACGTTGGCAGCCATTATCTATGGTTAGAGAAGGCGAAATACAGAGCCAGGCCTTTTATCCTAACCCGGACCCCCCAACCCCCCACCCACCCCCGCTGGTTTGTGTATGTCAAAGCGCCGTAATTTGGCTCAACGTATGGCCCAGCGTGCCACAGTTAATGAGGGGCTGTTTGAGAGTTAAACGCACATGAATAATCATCGGGGAGCTACAGCTACAGAGAGAGAGAGAGAGAGAGATTTGAATATCAACACATGCAGACTGGGTCGGGGGACTGAGTGATCAGAGACAGACCGTGAATAAAGACGTGCAATGGTAATGGTGCTACAGGCCACGTATCAATATGAAGGCCCCACTCAGCATGTTCAATATGACCGGTGTGCATATGTTTGTATGTTTGTTTTTTTGTTCATATTTGTGTAGTATGTGTCTGCGTGCATGTATACATAGATGCATGTGTGTGAGTGTGTGTGTGTGTACGTGTGCACATTTGGGGTTATAATAGCACTTTTTTCTGTAATAACAGGAGAGGATTTCTGTGTATTTCCTCGAAGGGATAGGAATGTGTGTGTGTGTGTGTGTGTGTGTGTGTCTGTGTGTAAATAAATAAATAAATAAAATAAGCATGCACCTGATGCTTATCGGTGCTGCTCTAGGATATGAGAATCCTTAGCGATGCAATTAGCTGTATTGAATAGCTGGCATAGCAGGTTTGGCTGCTAAACGCCCAGTTGTTGACATGTTTGTAGGCTCGTCAGGTGTTTACATGGCTTGTGGTGGATAGATACTTAAATTCCTCTCCATGGGAGAGTAAACAACATGGTACTATAGGGATATACTTAGTGTGTATATCCGAAAGTGAGTGTCAACCTACAGATGCTAAATTGGCATCTACTTATGATGGTCATAACCTGATTTTGGTTTGATAGTGTAGCACTATGGCATTTGTATCAATACTGTACATGTTCACACTTGAATTTAATTGTTATTGGCATGCACTGTACCTCCTAGTTGTGGCCAGTCATACAGTAAATGAACCAGAACTATGGAATCTAGGGCCGAATACTGAATCCTCGTATTATCCCTCCCCTGATTTAACACACTAATTAGACCATAGTCCAGGGATGTTTAAACATGCAGGGATCCCTGTGCTCCAACAAAGGCCCACTCTGCCCAGCACCAGCTATCAGGGAGAAGGAGTGTAATGGTAGAAGTCAAAACAGGGCCATTCATTTGCTCTTGTTGAGCTAAGTGCATTCTTGGCTCACAGTCGGGGGGCATCGCACCAGACTGCGCGGCTAAAGCCAGAGAGCCCATTTGTGGAGGCAAATGTCACCATGTCACACCGCCCTGCATCTCTGCATCTTTCTCTCTCTCTGGCTGGTACCCTGCCGTGCCCTTCAGTTCTAACTCTTTCTCTGTGTTTACATGTTTCTCTCTCTCTCTCTCTCTCTCTCTCTCTCTCTCTCTCTCTCTCGCTCTCTCTCTCTCAACCCTCTCATCATATCCATCTCACTGTCGTTCAAATCAGGTACTTACCGTCGACCCTCCATCTTTCTCCACATTCTATCTGCCTCAACACCCCTCCAAATGTTCCCCTCGCCGCTCAGCTTGTTTTGTGTCTACCTGTTTCCATCTCTCTTCATCAGCTACCTTTTCCTTGCCAGTCATCATTCAGCCTCAGCTGAACTCTCAAAACGGGTAGCTTTTTTTCATAACATTGCACTTTCTCTTTCCCTTCCATGCATTCATCTATTCTGTCTTCTGTCCTCCCTCCCTCTCTTCGTCTGTCAGCCAGTGGATGTTTCTGCTGTGTTTATAACAGAGACTGAAGCCTAACTGAGGAGGATGATCAAGGCAAAGATGGAGAGCGGTCTCTTGTATCCTTCCTGTCTCCCTCATCCTCCTCTCTCTCCCTCTCTCTCTCTCTCTTTCTCTGTACTGTCTCGTCTTTCCGGTGCCTGTTTGCATTGGAACCCGAGCGCAGCCCGTGGTTTGCGTGTCGCCACTCTATCACAAAACCAAACAGTGTGCGTGTGCTCTCGGCCCGGCAAAATGTTTTATAAGGCAGAAACCGCGTGTGTGGAGCTGCCAAGATAATGAATAGGCGACGCAGCTCATGCATGCTAATGTTATGTTGTAAGCAGTTTTGTTGACAAGTGCTAATACTTCTTTCATACTATCATCAAAAGCAGCTAATACAACAGCCATTACTCCACAGCACTCCATGCAAGACATGATGGATTGTGACCTTAATATAGGTTAGCCGAGTTTTGAAAGTTAAACAACCCGCAATAAATCACGGAATTATTACAATGCGCTTTAATTGGTTAAGGACTGTTTATTTCCTAAAGAGGTAGGAAAAATTGGGTTTCTGCACTTTTTAATTTGCAAAGTGCATTTTCATTACAAATGGCAGTTTAATATTACCCTCCTTTGTCATGCAAAATACGCAACACACTGGCAATCTATTAATTGGACAAAAATGCGGTGCCAGCGTAAATCCTCCTCCTCCTCTCTCTCTGTCTTTCTCTGTGTATGTGTGTCTCTCTCTCCTTCTCTCTCTCTCTCTCTCTCTCTCTCTACATCTCTCTCTCTCTCTGTCTCTCTCTCTCCATCTCTCGAGGGGCAAGAGTGGGTAGCATCTATCAGACCCAGAGACCAGGGGGACAAAGTTAAACACCTTCTCTCACTCCATGCACAGTCCTTAGCCTCTGATGAAAATACCGGAAAAACAAAAAAAGAATAAAAACAAACTAAAATAAAGATGACAGACTATTGCCTGCGCTATGCCAGTAGCTAATTAAGAGACAGTAAATATGAGGGACATGCTTGGTAATTATGCCTGCCCCCTGTTGGTTTTGGATTTCAGCTCTTCTTCACAGGAGCCACTGATGATTCATAGAAGCTGAAGCTGCTACCTCCTTTTTTTTCGGCTTTTACAAAACTACAAGCTCAACCCAATATAATGACAGGACCAGAGTAACTTATTAATATCTAACATACCACAAACAGCCTCTCTCTGTCTGTTGTTTTAGTTTTGGTTCTCTCATGTCTTTTTGACACCTCACTCTGTTAAGTGTAAATGTATCAATTTTATTTGATAGCTATTTTAGCCACAATACTGTATCATAGCACACCACAATCTGCATGTCATAGTGGCAAATTCACTAAAAGGAAAAATCCACCCTAAAAAAATCAACACTATTAAAAACAGCTATTTGGCAATGTACCTTGCATTCCTGGGTCCATCTTGTTGTTTGGTGGTGTATTTTCTCACAAATGCAGCTACAATGGAGTTTGATAGCAGCAATATTTTGAAGTATGTAAAACAGCAATGATAAATGTCAGGTTTTGGTGTCAGCTGCTCAGAATCAAAGAGCAAGCTTCTTTCTAGACTCACCGTTTTGCACCGATGTTCAACAATTATACAGAGAGAAATCCATCAAAGCAGATATACCAATTCCCCCACCGACAGCCTCAATAGACCAGAATGCAATGCAGCTACAAGACATGATGCGTTTTGAGTAAGGTGTTTGACTCACTTTTTTTCCACTGGAAAAACTCTCTCTCTCTTGGTCTTACTATGCTATCGTTATTGCTCTCTCCACCTACATGTATAACACAGCTGAATGCAACAAGTTCACACCTGTTCCCTGGAGGTTGTTGAAAGTCATTCTGGGAAATGTAGGAAATCACCAACTGAAGTAGACATAGATGAGGCAGGTTGAGGCAAAGTAGGTAGACGAAAAAAAGTGAATTACAACACTTCATCACAAAATGACTCCTGGAATCCTTTGAACATCACGGATTGATGACATATAACAGTGTAAGTTTAATATGTTTAAACATTTCATTTAACATCGTCTCTGATTTTCATCCTTTATTCACCAGCAAGCATTCTGTTTGTAATTATTGGTGTCAGTGTGTTGTTGTGGCTTTGACCCTTGCATTCCTTATAGTTGGTTTGGTTGTAATGTTGGCAGTGTGGGAATTTGACTTTGTTCTGTTGTTGTACTGATCATAAATCACTCTGGATTAGAGTGTTGACTTATTGTACAAAATGTCAAATGTAAAAAACTAGGGTGAGCTTTTATGTGAGCTTTTACCTTTTATGTTACAGCTTGAAATATATTTTACCATTAAAAATTTCGGGTAAATTTTCGAGGAGTTTGACTCGTTCAAACTTTCTTTGCTCATCATATCTCTTGGTCTGGTTTACTGTAAAAAAATAAGTAAATAAATAAAAAACTTTTACAGTTTCAAAATATATTAAAAACTCAAGGTAAGCTGTCACATACTTTCTGGCCTTAAAAAATATCATAAAATTAAAGTAAAAGAGTAAAAAGCAATATATTCAGTCCAATAAACCACTATGTAAACAAAGTCATTAGTGGAATGACAGTGTTTCAATAGGGGGCACCATACTGCAATTGTTGATTGGGCTCTTTAAAATAATATTGAGTCATCAACTTGCATCAGATTTGAAAATCAGGCCATCCAGATGTGATGACGTGTTTTGTACGATCATTACACAAAACATAATGATGTGTGCCTTCTCAGGAAAAATGGTTAAATCGTTGGGGCTGCATGTAAAAAAAAAAAAGATCAAGGCCTGCAAATTGTCAGTGCTGACTTCTCTTTCTTAAAAGCTCATTCCAGTTGTTGCCCATTGTTTGAATGAAGTTAACATTTTGGCTTAAATCATGTGTGGATCCTGAAAACTGTGACTGGATTGGCGTCTGACTCCCTGATGGCAGCATTACGACACGTTGCCAGCTGGCTTTGACAGGGTGCCACCCAGACATGTCACAATGCTGTCCTGTGTCTCTAACCCCAGCCAACACGCACACACACACACACACACACCACTCAACACACAACTCACACACACACACTATCCCCTCATGGCCATCACTCACCCGTCATTCTCCGATGCCTCGTAGACCAATCAGGGGCTGTCTCACGGGACGTAGTGTCACACATTTAAGGATGCATGACAAAGTGCTCCTTGATTTCCCAGTGGCCACTGTCTGCAGCCTGTTCACGTTGCCAAACGTACACATGCACATACGCACGCGCTCTCGCACCCGCACCCGCACCCGCACCCGCACCCCTCACACGCCTTCACATGTGATACAACACACATGTCAGAGGACGTTGCTGTGCGTCAGCAGTGGGTGAGAGGCTGGGAGTTTGGGATCTTGCCTATTAGCAAAGCAGTCTCTCTGGTCCAACATTTTAACACCTAACTTTTCACACCAATAATGCAGATGTTAACCGCTATGAGAAAAAGCTGATTTATCATTAAAATAAGGTTTCATGGCATGATGTTGGTCAATTACAGTTGGAGAATTTGAAGTTCAAACGGTAACTTTGAACTCAAAACTTTTGAGCCAATGCAACACTCAGGCGCTTTTCTCCAAGTATACATCCTAGTTACAGTGTAATGCAGCAAACAAGGCCAGCCGCTGAGCACTAATAGCATGCGGCTTTGACTCATATATGATGTGAGGCCATAACCACCCGGTCACCAGGCTATTTTAGACTGTTCTTGGTTTGGCTTTGCCCCCCTGATTCACTCTGCAGCAGGGAAACATCCAAAGCCCACTAGCACACCCCCACGACGGAGAGAAGCTTCTCTTTGATGTTGACATTTTCAAACAAGGAAAAAGCTCTGTGGTTGACCTGTGTTCTCTCTCTCTCTTTCTCTTCCTCTCTCTCCCTCTTTTTCTTGCTTTCTCTCTCTTGTGTGTCTATATTGCAGTGAAGAATGGTTCCACTATTAGAAGAGAGAGAGAGAGACAGAGAGAGAGGGAGAGAGAGAGAGAGAAAGAGAGGAATTAGTAAGATGTCTGTTCAAGTTGTGTGGGTCTCAAAGTCGCCTCTGAATGACCCACCAAAACAGTGATTTTGTCCAAGGAAAAGGCATTTTGGACCCATTACTCAAGCCATTGTGGTTGTGCACTCATATGAAATGAGATGGGGAGGGTGGAGGTAAAGGAGAGGAAAGGTATAGCGCAAAAGCTCAATTGCAACCATAGCTTTTATGCCGGATGAAAGCAGAACTTCAATTGGTGAGAGCTTTCAGGGCCCCGTGTATGGGTTGCATTGAAGAAAGGCATACAGTAATGTTACAAAGCCATTTGTGCCACACTTTTGCACAATTACGGCCTTTCTCTAAAAATGCCTTGTTTATAGGTGACTGAGACAACAATTGCACTGGAGTAGCTTTGAAGCTGGGGGCTCTGTGGAGAGTGGAGGGGCACAATGCACCAAACATGTGACTGTGAAGAGGAGCGTAATCTTCATAAACCAACAGTGAATCACCATATAACCGACTCCGTGTGTGTGTGTGTTTGTGTGTTTGTGTGTGTGTGTGTGTGTGTGTGTGTGTGTGTGTGTGTGACTTTATCTATTGGGGTTTGCATTTATCAAAACAAGCACAAAGTGTAGCGAGACAAAAGCCCTTTCTCCTGGCAAACTCAGCTATCAATCCCAACAATTTAGCGCTTCCTACAGTGACGGGAGCCACAACGGCCTGATGTTCCGACACCAACCCAACGTATTCGCCAGCTTTCTTAGCTAGCCATATAAAACAGTAATTGTTTATGACACAAAGCTAGCGCTTATCCAAAAACCAACACTGTCTTAGGCTTATGTGAGATCATAAATCAATTTACCAAACTGTGTATCCTGAGCTGGCTTTTCAAACCGGGTGTGTTTTGGTAATGGAGTAATCCTTTTTAATAGAAAATACACACACCCACACTGTTCCTTTTACAGAGTTTGATGGATTAGCTTTTCTGCAGAATTCCATGGATGACATCCCAGAGTGGAAATCCAGGTGTGGTGATCCTGTTTTTTCTTTTTTTTTTCCTGGGGAGCTGGAAGTTGCAGACGGGGTGGTGGATGATGTGCCATCACACTGCCGAGAGAAAGAGAAAGAGAGAGAGAGTGTGTTCATTATAGTTAGGGCCTATACTTTACTGATATATATAGAAGACTTGTCTTCTTTATTGAATATCACATAGGGATGAAATGGTCTGTCTACAGCAGAGTTTTGGTGCATGTTTAAAAGTAAATGATTTCAGTTATATCAGGTATGATATTGGCTAACAGTGTTCTGGTATGGTTACAGTGATAAACTGAGGGGATCTACAGTATGGCTGTACATGACTGTACAGTAGTTGAATGATGTCCTAAATAATATTTCTATTTGTATTAATTTTTGTGTCAAAAGTAGTTTTCATCCACTGGCCAGTATTATCAATCATGTGTCAACGCAATAATGTGTCATTCTGATTGATCCTCATTCTACCAATTAACCAGAGAGGTGGAGTGTTGAAATGCACCGATGGGTTCACAGCGACAGCTTCCAACAATAAAATTCATCACCTCTCAGCTATTTCTCTTTCACTCACCTTCTCCTTCTCTTTCTGCCTCGTTTCACCTTACCCCTCCATCCTCTCTTTCATGGATCCACATCCGTGGGTGGGGGGGTGGGGGTGGGGTGGGTGTCAGGTGTGGCTCAGGTGCGCCGGAGACAAAAGGCGGAGAGAGCGAGAGTGAAGCTACTGTGACCGCATCTATATATCTCCATCCGCCTGTGGCTAAAACACTGGCTGTGGCCATTCAGCGGCGCCGCGCTGTTTACTGTTTAACCAATCGCAAGGCGTGACGTCGGAAAGTGAAAGTACCTGCAGCCATGTTCCGCCCGGCCTCAGGCGTGACGGACAGCTCTGTCAGCGAGGGACATGAAACACCTGGGTAGGAAAGCCCGCCAGCCAAAACCGGGATTGGTCAGATGTTTTACTGCTGTCTGATTCTGCTATTTGTTGTTTTGTCTTAACATTTTGGATTAGAGCCAATGAAATGAACGGGGATGGTTGGGTTGAACTCTATGGGTGGGTTGATCTCTTTGTGTGGCACCTCCTGTGTCCCGGAGCTGACTTACGACCCAGCTGCACACAGGCGGGTGTGTTCACTCACTCGTGTATTTGAATACAGTACCTGCAGGCTGGTGCGCACACACATACACACACACATACACACAAACACAGGCACACATACTCTAGTTGCAAAGACACACAGTCAGACATACACACTCATACACAAATGCCTTAAGTGTTTGTGAGTCAGACAGACAGACTCATATCTCTCTCTCACACACATGCACACTTTACACACATACGCACACACACACACGCGCACACACACACACACACACACACACACACACATCCACAAAAAGACAGACAGCCACCCACAGAGACACCTTTTCACACACTTATACCCGAAGAAGATCACTATCCCAAGGATTTATAGATCCTAATAGACATTCCTTGCAGTGCCCTGGATGAGGTGTCAGAATTGATGGCATGCAGACTTTTATTACCTGGTATGGTGTGTGTAATTAGGTTAAATAGATGGGGTTGGACACGCATGGTAAAGGCTACATTTCTCACCCCGGCTGGATTTATTGGCCACGCTCCGCTCTCCGAGGTCTGCTCTAATGCACTCATTTGCATGGGGGCACATGTAGCTGATGTGTGTGTTACTGTTAACGTCAACTGCTAAGCACAATGACAAGGGCCAGCTTATGAATAGGTTGGTTCAATGGTTGGCAACGGCCTGGCCCGCCAACTGCCTATTAGCTATGATATGAAAGCTGGCTGGCAAGTGTTAGATTGATACTTGACACATCGAACAAAGCTCATTGTCATTGTAATTACTATACGTTGAGTCTTAATTTCATGGTCGTCCATATTGCCAGCGTGATAGGGCTGTCTGTTACTTACATCTTCAGTAACAGCTGTCTATTCAGCCAGTGTATCCATCCGCCTTTCATATGTTCAACAGTCTCGGAAATAACGACTTCATAATGACTATAATCACTCCAGATGTAATTATAATGCATAGACATTGGTACAATTAAACAGTATTTTCTGAAGAAACGTGCCACTTTTTTTTTTCTCCAGATGTCCAATCAAGTGTAAATCACAGATAAACTAATAGCAAAGGACTATATGTGTTATGACCCGTTCATTGAATAGACTTTAAAGGAATCTCTTTATACCAGTTACTCTGTCATTTGCTAGAGGGTCCATCCCATCTGTCTGGTAAAGACGAGCTGATAATGAAGTGTATTTGATGAAGTAAGTTGATAATGAGAGCTAGCCGGCTAACAGTAATGACAGTGTAGGAGAGGAGACGGTGGCAGTAGCCTGCAGTGGTGGATGTTACTGTTCAGACTTCTCTGACCTTCACAGATTCCAGTTTCCCCTCCAATACCCATCATCAGATTGAATCATTGACGAGGCGTGTGTGCGCGTGCTTGTGCATGTGTGTGTGTATGCATGTGTGTTTGTGTGTGTGTGTGTGGCAGGATGATCTCATTCACCAAGGTCTCCCCCTCCTAGTTTGGGGGGAACAAAAATAATCTTGCAAAGAGGACATACACATTCACACGCATTCATGCACACAACCCGACTCTGACTTCAAGGCCAGGCAATTGGCTTGGTGCAGCTGAACCATGTTACTCTGCACAGACACACACACACACACACACACACACACACACATACACACATAGACGGGCTCAGTCTCCCATTTCCTTGAACCTGGCTACTTGCCTGTGCATCAGGACGAGCTCTGTAAGCCCTCCACTGGGATGTGGGATGCATAGCGAAGCAATTTGTCTAATATCTCCTGCATCCTCTTTCTCTCTCTCTCTCTCTCTCTCTCTCTCTCTCTCTCTCTCTCTCTCTCTCTCCCTCTTTACCCCACCTTTCTTTTTTTCCTGTTGTATACACACACATGCACACTCTTTCTTTCTTTCATTCTCTCTTCCTCTTCTCTCATCCTATGCCAACACATTCTCACCCCTCTCTCTCTCTCTCTCTCTCTCTCTCTCTCTCTCTCTCTCTCTCTCTCTCTCTCCCACCCTTCCACACCCCCCAGGCTAGGAGACAGAGGAGGGGGGTCTGCTGAAGACGGGGCCCATTGACAGGCTAGAGTGGCAGTAACTTATTGTCTATTGATGGAGTGTGACAAATCATGTGGGAACGCAGGGGTGCGTGGCAGTGAGAGCCAGGGTGTTGAGTACGTGAGCGTGCCTGCATCTGTGTGCTTGCATCTCAGGGTGTGTGTGCGCGCATGTGTGTGTGTGTGTGTGTGTGTGTGTGTGTGTGTGTGTGCATGTCTACTCGGTGTGTGTCTGTGTACGTATGCCTGCATGCGTGTGTGCCTTTATGTGTTTGTGCCTTTGCCTGTGTGTGTGTGTGTATGTGTGTGAGGGAGTCTTAGCGTGGGGCAGGCGGGCAGAGCCGGGACCCTTCACAGCTCATTTAGCCCAAATGGGGCCACCTGGGTGGTGAGGGAGCTCAGCGGGGCGGCCCTGGCACTCCGGAGCCCCGCTGACAGCCCCCAAATATAGGGGCTCCGTCGGCCTATTAATCAACACAGCCACTCTGACAAATCACCACGACTATGACCTAATGAGAGGGGGAGAGAGGAATGAGGGAAAGGAAAGAGGGAGAGATGTAAGGGAGGAGGAGGAGGAGGAGGAGGAGGAGTGGGTATGAGGAGTATATGGAGGGAGGTGAGTGGGGACGTGGAAGGTCTGGACGGATGGAAGCTAGGAAGTGACAGAGAGAGAGAGAGAGTGCAGAGGCTTAATGAAAAGGAAATGAAAGAAGGAGCAGCCTGACATCGTGACTGGCTATGTGGGCCATGGGGGTAAGCCATGAGGTAATAAGAGGAGAATGCTAACACAGTTGTCGCCGATAGCCGATCCTCGCCTCTCAATCCCTACTCACAACAAACCGGTTGATTTGTTATGAAAGCCCACATCATGCACTCCAAAACATAACATACTGTATTAGCAAACGCTCGCTCACCCCCACCAGCTCTCATTCACCGAAAAATAAATTAGGGCTCGGTACGAACACTTTCTAGACAGTTTTTTTGCAGATGCTTCAGAGCAAATTAGGGGTTGGAAGACGTGTAGGTTTGAAAGCGAACAACATTGATGTATGTCTCCTTCTCTGGTTCCCACCCTGAGGTGAGCTAGCATCTAATCTCTCCACTACCAATCTCAGGTCCAAATCACATTAGCTGGGATCAGAGGTGAAACTGGAGCTTTTCAACAGCAGCCTGTTCTCGCTAATGAACCCCCATGGCCATCCACTGCATATTACAGCCACACTGAGTGAGGGGGAGAAAGTTTTGCAATAATCATTATGTAATTGCACAATGTCTGGGTTTCCATTGCCCTGACATTTGGAAGGCTCGATAGCAATATCTTTATGCTTCTCTATGGGGAATATGTTTGGAAGGGCTGTACTGTATATGATGGATGGTTTTCTGAGGCTAAGCAATCTATTTTACTGTAATTATATAGCGTACTGTCCATTTGAAGTTTATGCTTTACAATATTAGTTTATTTGCTATGAATTTATTGAGCTGTGAACCCAGCTTGGATAGAGTGAAGGAGTCAAAGTCATTATTGGCAAAGATTGTGTTTGTTGAAATGACCCAGATGTTATGTCACTCAATCAAGAGAACACAACCCCCTTAAAGCCACACTTCTCCCCCACCGCCAACACCACACGCGCACGCACACACACTTGCGCACACACACACACACACACACACACACACACACACACACACACATACACACACACACACACGCATGCACCTCACCTGCCCCCTCCTCCTTTCTCTGGCATTCAAAGAATCTTTACAATATCCGCATCTAAGACCGAGTGCCAGTTTTCCACAGCCCATTGATATGCAGCCTGCCGCTGAACTCTAGAGTGAATATTCAGAAGGAGCACCTTCCTATTGACTCGTATCTGTCTACTATGCTGTCCAGCCATGGGATCTATGTGATGTACTAAGCCCCAGCCTGTCTGGCCCATCGACTGGCCCAGGATGGAAGGCCCGCAGAGAGGATGCACAACTGCATGCTCCTCCCATCCATTACCTAGTTATGGTAATGCTGCAACAGCTACTGAGACTGCTGAATCCCTGGAACAGAAAGCCTCATGCACCTTCTTAGGTATGCACACACCATCTGCTCCCCATTCACCCTCACTGAAGCTCATTGATGAAGGTGTTACAGATTGTGCGATTGTGTGTGTGTGTGTGTGTGTGTGTGTGTGTGTGTGTGTGTGTGTGTGTGTGTGTGTGTGTGTGTGTGTGTGAGTGTGTGTATGCGTGTGAGTGCTTGCCAAGGTTAGAAAAGATCCAATGCCGACTAATAGATGAAAGGAATTTATTTGCCCAAGGTGAGTAAAGAAAGGTAAATTGGACACAAACAGCTCACAATCTTTTCCCAATGACAAAGGCTTATGTGTCCCGTGCCATATACAGTGATATGACCAACTGCCAACTAGATGTGGGCTGTTTCCAAATCAATAACAGTTGGAGCTTTTACATGCAGTCTTAATTATTGGGTTGTGGAAATGGTTACAATCTCAGATGCAGCCTTGGTATGCTTATTTGAACCAGCTCTTTACTTGCTGCGCTGAATAGTAAAAAATGCTCCTGAATCAAAATCCACTGATTATAAGGATTAAATTTGTCTTCTGTTCTAATGTACTGCTGGACAATTACCATCCCCCCCACCAGCTGCAGCTATACTGTGGACCATGCTGCCTGAATGCAAAGTGATAGAAATGCTGAATGTATGAATGTATAGAGAGATGTATACTCTACTGTCTCTTACGTGTCTTGCACCGTCCATTGCAATGAATGTAAGGTGCTGTTGTCCCCGTACCAGGAACCTGTTTCTACACTGGTTGTCAATATGTCCCTCTATTGATGTCAAATTCCTGTAAATGTATTGTACTTGGTGAACAAAAATATTCTGATTTGTATTCAAAATTGAATCCATCTTCAACTTATAATTATTATTCTAACCTCTGGCTCAGTGTATTTTGCATGGCTTTTAATTATTAGGAATTTGTCCAAATTTCTGCCTTGGCCCCACTCCCTTAACTGCCCACTAATCTAATCTCATTGCAAATTATCATTGGATTGTAGGTAAGGTCACGGAGAACAAGATGTCAACCTTTCAACCATTTTCTCTCAAAAGAGGAATAACTGATGCTGTGATCTCAATTTCAGTGCTGATGATGGCAGCCTCAACCGATATCAAATAGCATATTGGTGCCCCTCGGTCCTCAGTATGACTTCCACCTCACTAGTATATTAATGCCACTATTATTGTGATTAATTCTGTGTAGTTGTACTGGACAGCTCCCAGGTGTGAATGTGTGGAACTGTATGAATGTGTAGCAGGGCGTTGCTGGAAAAGAGCAAGACTTCTCAGTCGACATTCCCTGGATAAAGGTTAAAAAAAATCTACTCAGTATTTTGTGCTTACATTAGTTACTTTTGTGATATGTGTGCCTGTAAGCAAATCATGAATGATGATGTTTTACCATAACTTGCCCACTTTCATGTTGGCATAGAATATGACAGTGTTTGTGTATTGCTGGTGTCAAATGTAACAGTGCTGGAGGGCTTTGTGTGGTGCGTGTGTGTGGTGCATGTGTGTGTGTGTGTGTGTGTGAGTGTGTGTATGTGTGTGCCCGCGTGCATGTATGTCAGTAAGTATGCTCTCCTGAGTTGACAATAGACCCTTACAGCATCAAATCCCGACAAGGTGAGGCACAACTTAAAAAACGTCTTTTCATCGTCTTCCTTATCTCTTTCACACTGCTGTTGGCAGCAAGAAAGAGAAAGAAAAAACTGAGAGAGAGCATTATAATTTTATTATAAGGACAGAGGGGGTAAAATAGAGCACATGTGATAAGGATCTGAAGATTAGGATGGAGCAGAACAATAAATTATGCAAAGTGTTTGAAAACACATACAGCTATAATTAAGTGGCATTTGATTTTAAATGAGGCGACAGCGAGGACTTATTTATCTCCTTAACCCCCTAAAACTGCCATTAGCATGGGGGAAAATGAACTGTTTGAAATGGTAACAGAACCAGGCCCTGATCTGATACAAAACCACAGAGCGCTCCCAACCGGAGTCTGAGCATAAGAAAGACAGAATACACACTCACACACAGATACACAAACACACACTCACACACTCACAGGTGAGATCAATGTCTTTATGGACTAATCAGTTCATTGCAGGCCCAGCCAAACAACGGGAGCCCTTTGCTAATAATGTCATTATGAAGAGGGCCAGAACACTGCTGTATTTACAGTGCGCATGGCCTTTCCTTTCTGGCTTCACACAGAGGATTTACACACCAACTGGTCTCAGTTAGTGGCTTTAGCCTCAATTTTCAGTACCCTGCATGATACCATCCGCTCATACCTGCCTATTATACATGCCATCCATGTTTTTTATGGCCACATAAAGAACATTTTGACTAAACGGCATGAATTCAGGCTTATTTAACTTACAGGAGACCCATTTTACATCAGACAAAGATTGATTAAAATGCACTCTTTTGATACAATCTCTTTTAATTCAAACATAGTTCAATTCAAATGATATATCCCACAATGTGGCAGTTGTTTTATGTTGTGTCACAATTTTGAGCATCCTCTAGTCTTTAATATTACCCTGGATAAGGTAAGGCTTCTTGACAGGGATCCAGTAACATTATTTTTATTCCAAAATATTGGTGTGTGCTCTTAGAAAGTCTTCAACCCCATATCTCTGCGTGAAGCCAACCACACTTGCAACTTATCCAACTAAGCCACCCAGTAATCCAGCAAAAAAACTGTCATAGACAAGTGGAATTTGCTCAAATATGCAATATATTCATAGTGGCTATGGAAATGATTTGCGGAGGGGTTTGAATAGAAGTTTTGCCATATCAATGTCTGAGAGCGAGGCCTTTGTCTGAGAGCAAGTCGCAGTTTCTCAACCCTCAGCGCTCCTTGGTGTATTTCATAGTTTATATATGCACAAATGACAAAGAGAAAGCACTGAATAAGTAATAGGCTATTTCCTGGTAGCACATTGAGGTGAAATCACAACGAACATCTTTTTCTTCCTCTGCGTGCTGTTCAGTGGGGAGGCTGTGTGAGTGAACGCTTGGTTCTCAGTGTGTGTGCGCGCGCGCGCGTGTGTGTGTGTGTGAGGAGGGCAAAATCTAAAGGTACTGACTGTTTATCTGAATCATCTTTGTTCATTAATTCATGGGTAATATTTTATGCATCTGGTGCGTTCTGTACAGGACCTGTTAGGGTTTGGGTTGAGGCCTTGTCTAACTTTATAGTTTTTTTTGCTTTTGTGTGAGATTGTGTTTGTACTTGCATAAGTATGTGCGTGAGTATGCATTTATTTGTGTGTTTGTGCATTCCTTCACACAGTGTGTTTGTATATGGCCAAGCAGGGTAAAATAAGAGCCCTTCCTTCCTCTGTCTTCTCACTCTCTATCTTCCTGCCTGCCTGCCTGCCTGCCTACCTATTCTCTCCCTCTGTCTCTCTCTCCTCCTTTCCTTCTCTCTGCTCGGCTCATGGGGGAAGACAGATTGCCTCTGCTGAGATTTTTGATCCCAGAGACCTGCAGGCACACTGGAGCCGTTAACAGGTACCTGCCTGCCTGCCTGCCTGCCAGGCTGAATGACTGACTTACTGACTGCCCGACTAACTTAGCCTCCCCTCGTTACTGCAGTAACACACAGGAGGAAGGGGATTGAAGGAGGAAGAGAGTTGCGGTGAGGAAGATGGGGTGGGAAGGAAAGAGAAAGTTGCAGCGCTCAGATATACAGGCATCAGTTCTCAAGTGTGTTGTTTTACTCCTGTCATACATACTGTGTGCCGCCTCTAGGATGCAACATGTAAAATAATATGACATGTGAATTCTGATCAGATGGTATTCAAAGGTTGAGATCAATTTGTAGTTGCTCTTTGGTTTCTTTGGGGTAATTGTGATGCCCCATGTGGTGGGAGTTTGAGAGGCAGTGTCAGACGGCCGTCAGACATACAGAGGACACAGTTGAGAGGTACAGGGTGGTTGGCTTCCTTACTGAAGGGCCTTTGCAGTAATGATTTAGCTCAAGTGAAAGAGGTCACACACACACACACACACACACACAAGTACATACACACGCTCGCATTTCTCTGAGAGTGTCACAACCTCCTCTTGGGTGCTATTTCAGTGAGAGGTGCCAGCCTGCTCAGCCAAGTTCCTAACAAGAGCCAAACACTCAGGAGAGTGAGGAGAGGAAAAGGAAAGGTGAGGTGAGGTGGGGGGAAGAAAGAGGTGAGGAGAGGAGGGGAAGGGAAACGAGAGCAGATAAGAGGAGCAGAGAGCTGTCAGCCTCCTGGGACATGTGCAGAACTCAATGTCTGTGGAGCAGTCAACTACTCCGCTACATTGACCAGAGAACAGGGGTTGGTTAGACTTGGCAGGTGTTTGGTTATTTGCTATTGTCCTTATTTTTACTCCATGAAATAATACATTCACAAGCAGCGAGGATTCTAAATTGGACCCCACCTTGTCAAACACAAACAAGTCGCCTCACCCCCATCCTCCTGGAGCAAGATTTGATAGATCTTATCTACATAAGCATAGCGAGCGTAGGCTGTGCGAGGAATGTACCAAACCGTGTCCAATACACTTGTACTCACAGTCACACAGTGGTGGACAAGCAGCCTAACGATGTCTGAAATACCGGCACAACTGCTATGATATGCTGTGATAATTGCTACCCTCCTGTCCGCAGTACAAATAAATGTGGAATCGGTAGGCAAACACATTAATATGGAAATGTCTACATTAATTTGGAGCATGGTCTAAATTATTCAGTAATTAAGCCACTGCAAATTTACACAAACTTTCCCCTGGCTGACTGGAGAGAATAGTGAGGAGCGGGAAACAGCCAGGCAAAGGGATGTGAAATATGTGGTCATGTGATGTGAATACACATTTTCCTTTTCCCCCCAAATAATGGAATGGTATTCTGCATGAACACAATCCAGGCCCACAAAAACCTTAATGCATATACAACCCTGTCCAAGAGTTTTCTTTTGGGGGTTTTTGTCTTTTCCAAAACAAATATATAACATATAACAATATGCCTATGCAAAACAAATACTGTAACACACACACATACAGTCCTGCAGGATTTTCAAAACAATTCCTCTTGAGTGTGGAGCAAAAATGCAACAGCAGAGGAACCGGCATATAATGTAGCAAAAATATAGCATTTCTATGATGGATGTATCTATATGTCAACTAAAACCATAAGCTGTAAGTTGTTGCACAGAGCTATTTGTCAATTTCAGTATCAATTTCAATCATATTGCATCGCGCAGTATATGCTTCCCATCAGTCATGTCAGTGCGCCACCCCAGCAGCATTGCACTGTATGTGTTTTATCCCAGCAGATCTGTCACATTAGTCTTTGTACACCAAAACATTCTGATCCCAGACCTGAACTTTTCAGCAGAGATATGTCACAACTTTATATCTCCATCATCCCTCTCTCTCTCCCTCCCAACACTTCCCTCTATCCTCGGATTCCTCTGTAGTGTGGGCATTAGGGTGTGTGTGTGTGTGTCTGTGCTTGTGTGTGTGCTTGTGTGTGTGTGTGTGTGTGTGTGTGTGTGTGTGTGTGTGTGTGTGTGGTGTATGTCAGGAAAAGGCCCTTTGGTCTCAAGCGTGCCCTCTGATGTGCTGGACTCATCACTGCTGGGATTTGGAGTTTAAAGCCGCAGTGTGTGTGTTTGTGCTTTTGTGTGCACTCTTGTGTGTGTGTGTGTGTGTGTGTGTCTGTGGATGCGCTTATATGTGTGTGTGCATGTGAGCCTGGGTGTGTGTGTGTGTGTGTGCGTGTCCGAGCGTGTGCGAGCGTGTCAACTTGTGTAACTGTGGATGTCCTTTCAAAGGGCCTTCACAGATCTGTCCGAGGCCCTTTGATCAGACATTCCATGGCTCTCCGGCTCTTGGCGGCCCTCGAGATGGGAGGGTGCGTGCTTGGTGGGTGGCAGGGCCGCTTTGACATGGATGAGACTCTGGCTTTGACACACGCACACGCACACACACACGCACACACAAGCATCCAAGCATCCAGACACACACATGGAAATCTGGAGATTAGGCTTGCTGAAGGAGTGTGGAACAGTGGAGCTTCATTCAAACCTAAGAGACGTCCAGACTGAACGATGAACTGAAGGGGCGCAGTGAGCGGAATATGGGACAATGCAGATATGTGCGTGTGCTTCTGTATGCGTGTATGTGTGTGTGTGTGTGTGTGTTTGTTTTTGTTATTGTATATCTCTATTACGAGGACAAAATGTCATTTATGGAATGAATGTAGTCAATGAAGGTTCTCTGAAATATAGAAATACAAACATGTGTGTGTGTGTGCGTGTGTGTGTGTGCGTGTGTTTGTTGAGCAACTGTAGAGCAAAGCAACCAGTACCTGTTTACTTGGGAATAGATCTGCCTTGATATTGCATATTTACGTCCTTGTTGATTTTGTGTGTGTCTTGTAGATTTTGAGTGGACATCAGTTCAGATTGAGATGGATCTCAGGTAGGGTCTAATACTGAGTGGCACCGCCGCACCACATGGACATACTGTAGACCTGACATTGAGTTGATCTGACAATAGAATGGATCAGTGTAGCGGCTAGTAAGTCAGAAGGTAGAGCATAATCCCTTCTGTCAAGTCTCTGTCTCGTCAATATTCAAATCCAGCCGGCTGTCCAATGGCTGTCAGTTACAATCTCCCTCCGGCTCACGGCCCAGCAGAGGCACATATCCAAATTGAATTGGATGTTTGCTTCTCGATGGAAATTGAGTCGAAGAGATGACCCCCTGCCCCGTATTGTGAACTTGTCAGTTACTCCAACTGAACCAGATTCTAATGTACAATATCCATTCCCAGCTAATAACCCATCTTTCTGTTTCCTTTTTTTTATATGGCTTCTCATTTTCCTTTCTCTTTCTCTCTCTTTTGTCATATCGTTGCTGTCTACCTCACTCCACTCATCCTGGTTTTAAAGATTATATAATGGCATTTTAGCTTTATTTGATGGTATACAGTAGAGCGAAACAGAGGGGGTATGACGTGACACAGATCAAAAGATAAATTTGGGTTCACAATATCACATATTGTGCCTTTGCTTGCTAAACAAACAACCTGCTTCTGTCCTCGCTCCATTTTGTTCACTCAAAACAAATAGCGGTCCAGTGTATATGGAGCAAACACAACCTGACTGCTTTCTGTCATCTGCAACAAGTCCTCTGTGTTCTCAATTCCCCTGTAATGATTCATTCCTATGCACTCTCCTTGGCTGACACCTTGTGAGAGTGAAACTGCACAGCGAACCAGGAGTGCACCACTGCTCTGGCTGTGGAGCCCAAACACCAAAGGCCAAGTGCGAGAGCGTGAAATGAGGTAGTCTGAACTTGACATGGCTACACCAGGTCTGTGGAAGACTGACACACACACACACACACACACACACACACACACACACAAACACACACACACACATCCTTGTATTTTCATCCTTATGAGGACCTTCTGCTGACTACATTCATTCCTTAACCTCTAACCTCACCTTTAACTCTCACCACTACATACCTAACCTTAACCTTTACCCTAACCTGTGCCTGTCTGAATTCTAACTTTATAGGTATACTAGGCAATTCCTGCTAGGAGCAAGTTTTGTATTTCGCTCTTAAGTTTCAATACATCACTTCCTTTTTGCGGAGAAGATTTCCCACCAGTGACATTACCCGACACCAAAATAATATAATAATCTGGGCTAATAGGGTGAATGTACGGCATCTCGATTAGGAGGGATGGAACGCTCTTCTCTGGTGCCGGTCCTCTTTGTGATGTGGATCGTAAAGACGGGTGTATGTTGTATAAAAGTCTTGTCTAGTGCTGTTTTAACCCTAAACCCAAGTCCTAACCCCAAACGAGCCTGTTGAAGACGTGAGGACAGCCAAAATGACATCCCCTTTGCAAAAATGTACTGACTCCTTCGATGCTAGCTCATACTCTCTCTCTCCGACTCTCTCTCTCCTTCGGTCCCTCTCTCCCTTCTTTCTCTGACACATGTCGCCCTGGCATGCATGGAAAGGCCTGACCTTTGGAAAGTTTAGCACTTTAAATATTTAGGCTTGGGTTATGATGGATCCTCCAGGCCCCGCGGCAATGTGCGAACCCTCTGATTAGGGCTGCTGTCAGAGTCATTTAGCCGAGTGTCTGGCTGTCGGTGGCGCTCTCTGTTTGACAGGCGAGCCTTTTAAACAAACAGCGGTCCCTGTGGCGGAGCGGGCAGGGCACCCAGCGCAGCACAAACACCCCACACTCTGAGAGAAACCACTCAGCCCACTGACAGCTGCAGAGGAAACCACTGTCCACCGTCTCTCTGCCGCCTTGCCTACCTCGCTCTCTCATTCCCTCTCTCTCTCTTTCTCTCACTCTCATCATATCTTTCCAGCACTTTGTCTCTTTCTCTTTCTGCTTTCTCTTTGTCTCATGCCCACTCTCTCTCTATACTTGTTCCTCTTTCTTTTTGTTTCTTTGCTGCTGTCTTTCTTTCTTTCTTTCTTTCTTTCTTTCTTTCTTTCTTTCTTTCTTTCTTTCTTTCTTTCTTTCTTTCTTTCTTTTCTTTCTTTCTTTCTTTTCTTTCTTTCTTTCTCTCTCTCTTTCTTTCTTTCCTCCCCCTCTATCTTTTTATCACTCTATCGCTATCATTTTCTCTCTATCAGAGTTCACTTCTCCCTGTTCTATTATTCTCTCTGTGGCAGCAGCTGAAGTCGAATGCTCCCTGCGACTCCAAAGTTTCAGCTGTGTTCTGTTTCGATTGAGTTTTCGCTGCAGTAAGTTGATTGCCAGATGATCTCTGAGCAAGGCTTATGCTCTTAATTTGTCAGATATCACTACTCATTATCAGCTGAAAATCAGGATACATGCTCTGTGTCTTCCGTCTACATCATCCCATGATTAGGACAGCTTACATTGGTGTTCACGTTGAAATACATCTGAGCCAGCCTTTTTATCTCACTCTGAGACAATCTCCCGTGGCATCAATCGTGTAAATATATGAGTCTTAATATGTGTGTCCTATTCTGTATTCAGAGGAAGAGCCAAGTCAGCAGCTCCAGTATTAATGCATGAGAAATGAGCAGAGCCCATAAGAATTAAAGGGTAAGACTCCCCTTATTAAGATGTAAATTCCGGGGGAAAACTTGCAGAAATGAGGATACAGTGAAGTTATTGTCAACTTTAGCCTACTTATGCATTTCTAAGAGGCATTGTTTTGTTGTAGTTGTTGAAATTAGATACACACAACAAAGTAGCTTGTGTGTTTTTTCGGCACATTTTCAGCGCTAGACCAACCAATCTCAACGAATGCATAACCTATACTTTACGGAACAATTTACACTCTTGGCAACATAATCTAGCGACAGTATACATGGCAACTATCATGGTAATTCAATCTCTCTCTCTGTGTGCTCTTTCTTTTCCCCCTCTACCTCTCTCTCTCTACCTCTCTCTCCTTACAAATTTGCACTTAACACCTTCCTGGGGAAAGGCTTCTCATTCATCAACGGTGTTTGTCCCGGTGACAAGCAGGGCGCCTCCTGCATATCAATATCAGCTAAGACAATGCTGAGCCTGTAACCTTCAGCTAAATGTCATTCTGCTTAATCCTATTTGAAAATTAAACATTGAAAAACCTTTAGCGTGCCTTCCTGTCTTCCTTCCTCCCTCTCTCACTCCCTCCTTTATTGGCCACCACTCCTCCAGCCTGCCTTCTCTCCTCGCTCCCTTCCTGTCTTCGTCTTGCACCCTATGTGACATTTATGAATATTGCTTCCTGTGTGTATGTGTTTGTGTGTGTGTCTTTTTTGTACCATGACCGCCTAATGGTTATCTATTAGAACTGATTTTGATTTCATTTCATTGAAAAAGTGATATAGGGGCTATTTGTCTGCCCCCTATTTGAAGCCACAATAGTCATCTGCGCGCTTCCTAAAGAGTATAGAGTTGTCATGAAAGGCTGACTTAACCACCCCTCCCTTTTTTCTCCCACCCTCTCATCCTCCCCTTGGTTGTTCTTTCTTTTGGGAGACAGTCCACTGGCTCTGTGATGGATGGAGAGAGAGAAAGAGAAAGGGAGAGAGACATACGTCCAGAGTGACACAGAGAAATAGACAGAGGAAACAGAGAAAGTGGTCCGCACCGAGAAGAGAAGCCGTGACAAAAGTTGGAAGAGGGAAGAGGGAGTGCAGTCACATGAGAAGAAACCCCTGCGTCAAACCCACATATTTACATAAACAGATCCTCCCCGTATAGACAGTAATTACCACGCTGACAGTGGCGGCGAAGCAGAGAAAGAGGATGTCTGATTTGGCCAGATACACACAATGACAGAGGCTGAAACTCCATCAAAGTGCTCTGCATGGAGAGACCCGCTTCTTTGTATGCATGGAACACAGTGCGTGATATAGTCAGTGTTTCACCCCCTCCTCGCTTCTCACACACACACACACACACACAGAGCATAACTATATGGTACCTGTTTGAAGATACGGTGAGTATATGGTGAGGGATGGGGGGGGGGGGGGGGGGATAAAAGGAGACGCAGAGATTGCAATGAAAATGCAATCATTTGCAGTCAGACAGATATAGTTCTCCTTTGGAGGGGGAGTGATGCGACAGCTCAAAGACTGCCTTGGGCCGACTCTCCATATGGATTTGATTGACCACAGTCACTCCACAAAGGACTTGGGTTTCTATTGAAATACTATGAGTGAATTACAACGTGACTACCCTTGATGGCTTCATATTGCAGCGCCCCATCCACTCTATAGCTTGGAGAGTGTGAGAGAAAGAGACAGAAGGAGTTAAAGAGGAAGAACGAGATATAGAGGGTGTCTTCCTCCGTGCTGAGAATTTGTCGGAGCTGTTATAATTAAGTTTGACAATTGTTGCACCATGCACTTGGTAACTGCAAGCATCAGGAAAAAGTGTGAGAAAGAGAGAGACAAAGACGTAACCTTACAGAGAGACAAAGCCAAACACTGACTTATACTTTCTCACACTTGTTTCTGTCTTAATGTTTTCTCGACCATCCCTTGGAAGCCTTCATTGCGTGTGTGTGTGTGTGTGTGTCTGTGCAAGAGTGTGAGTTCACGTGTGTGTGTAAAACTGGAAGTTTGATGCTGTATCTGAGCTGACAGAGAGTGCTGTGAAAGTGACACACACTCCGTGAAATAGCAAAGAAGATTCCCACATGAGGACTTCAGAGTGCCCGTCTGGCTTCTGGAGCGACATTGTAGGCCGGAGAGAGCTGCAGACTGCTGTGTGTGAGAATGTGTTGTGGGCATTGGGGTATTCTCCACTTGATCTCTGTGCTGAACCCTACAAAATATAGAGAGATAGAGAGGGGGGTGGAGTTTGAGATAGTTGTCCACACATACATTGCATATTGTTGGTGTACTGATATATCGGTATATTGAACTAATCCTAACTTGTAAGTAGGTAGACACATTCAGAGGGATCCTGTTGGAGTGACAAATCTTTGCTCTAAAGCTTAGAAATGGTACTAAAACAGCTGCACCCCCCCCCCCCCCCCCACACACACACACACACACACACACACACACTCACCCACTCCCTACTCTCTGTTCCAGGTGGGAGATGCAGGATGGTGCAGTGCTGGAAGATGAAGAGAAAGCTCTGGTGGAGGAACTGTGGAAAGCGTACTTCGTCAGCCGCAGCAGCCCCGGACCGCAGGACGCTCCTGGAGCTGCTGAGGCGCAGGCAGAGCGGACTCAGGAGGAAACACAGCCATCCGATAAAAGCGCTGCCCAATAACACACACTCGCTGCAGCTTTTTCTCATGTTGTAAATGTTTGCTATGAATACGTGCAGCTCTCCAGGTAATGGTGTGTGTGTGTGTGTGTGTGTGTGTGTGTGTGTGTGTGGGTGTGGGTGGGTGTAATTGAGTTTGTGCATGTACAGTACGCTGTGAGTTAAAGTGTATGCATATGTGTGTGTGTGTGTGTGTGTGTGTGTGTGAGAGAGGACAAGAAATTGTGGAACAAATAAAAGAGTGAGGGAGACTGTGCCTCCCCCTCTTTATGCATACGCCTCAGACAAACTACGCTTTTCCAAGCTGCATCAGTGGCATTTCATCTTTTTGGAGCACATCTCCAGAAACCAGTTCTGGGAAATAGAGAGCCTGGATTTGTTTGCCTGGGACAAGATGGGACTGTGTGATCATTGTAGGTAGTTGAAGTTTTTTTGAGACAGTGAGTGTAAAGACATTGGTGTCAGCATACTTCCTCCTGGTTCCTGAAAGCAAACATCAAATATTACGGTTTGGAAGCAAGAAGATGTGTGTTTTGATTACAGTGTGTCCCCAAAATGTGTCCCACTATGTGATATCAGTCGGAATTTTGTGCAAACTGAGAAAACATTTATTTTATGTGTAACACGATTACTCAGTATATTTTTCCAAGTTTGTGCGTATTTTGTTATTTATGAGATGGAGATGGAATGTTTCAGAATTAAGTATGAAAATAAAATTATATTCTTACTTCTCAACTGAATATTCGCCTTCTTCTCTATCATATGATCAATTTCTGTGATCTTTCTGCAATCAATAATTTATGATGATTTATGTCTATGAAGTCAGCATTATGTTTTTGAACACATATATCACATGTTCTTCCCTGTGCTAATGTTCGAATACGGCTTAAACAACCCAAATGATACTCTTTTCATCAACCAGAATATAATTCCAGCTCACATAGGCTACTGCAAACCCTTTGCAATTCCTTTGAGAGACGAAGAAAACATTTCCAGCTCTAGAGAGGGATGTTCCTTTCCTTAACTAGATTTTTAATGCAAATGTAGCAAGATTATGATCACCAAACCACTTAGAGAATACAAAAGACAACAAAATGTTCAGCAACGGAATTCTCCCTGTGATTCCGAATAAAGGCTAAAGAGCAACAAAGCACCAGTGGTCTTTGTAAACATATTTAACATAACAACAAAACAGTTTTATTTTGGTGTTGCAGAAAAAAAAAAGAACGTGTGGCTAGCCTATCTGTTCTTGTAAGATAACTGTTAAGAAACACACTTTTCTTCTTGTAAAAAAAAAAATGCTTTGATCTCTCTCTCTCTCTCTCTTTCTCCCCCATCCCCCCCCCCCTCCCCAAGTAAGTACCTGTAGGGTTATCCATTTTTTATTTCCATTGTAGACAGGTGAGAGGTTCAGAAGACAACTGTCGGAAAAGCTGACAGCATAATTCACAACAAATCATTACAAAGAATGATTCATCACAAAGAATAAATTGAATATTCTATTATACCGTATTCGTTTGGGGATTATCAAGCCTACATAAACATTTTAGAATCCCAAAGCTCATCATGCCATATTTAGACGGGGTAAACAGCCACGGCATTTTGACTCACAAATTTCCATGTCGATTGATAACCTGCTGTATATTGGTGAATTCTCAACCGCAAACCCTCATGGCAGAAACATCCACGCAGGATTCACTTGTGTTTCCATTTGTACAGCAGATGAGCACAACAGATGAGTTTAGCGTGAGCATGTACTGGCGCAGCAGGGTGGCGGTCGAGTAAAAGAAGACCATCCTTCAGCCGGAGGATCCCGGTTCAAGCCCCTGTGTCAATATCTGCCCTGCTGAAGTGTCCTTGAGCAATACACCAAATCCCAACCAGCTCCTGTAGCGCTGTTCAGTAGCTGATCCTGCATTCTGAGTCTGACTCTGACTCAGGGGGGCAAGTGAAAACAGTTAACTGGCGACGTGACGTCACATCAAGATATTTCCGGTGCAGCTACAATGGAGTTTAATAGCAGAAAAATCTTGGTATCTTTTGAATCTAATCTGAGACCCAAAAATGCACCAAAATAATCTCTAACAAAAAAGTTATGTTTTGGTGTCAGCCCCTCAGAATCAAAGAACAAGGGCTTCTTTCTAGACTCATCATTTTGCACCGATGTTCAACTATCATACAGAGAGAAATCCATCGAGGAGAGATAGATAGAAGGAGAGGATAGAAAAGGCAGATCTCCACTGACAGTAGCCTCAATTGACCATAATGCAATGCAGCCACAAGGCATGTTTTCTGTAAGGGGCGCAACTCTCACTTTTTCTCAACTAGAAAAACTCTAGCTCTGGTATTGCTATTGTACTTTCCACCTACATGTATAACCCACAACTGAATGCAACAAGTCCACACCCATTCTCTGGGGGTTGTCTACAGTATTTACGGGAAATGTAGGAAATCACAAATGCTTCCATGAATTCTGGATGGCTGTCAGATGCAGTGTTAATCATTGGATAATATCGTCCCCCACACACATAGGTCGGGAATCTTCTCACCACGATTCTGAGTGACAGAGAACTCTGGCGGTCATTCACAACTCATTCGTAACTCATTCCATTCTTCCTGACCACCAGAGGCAGTGTCGGATGAACACTGTATGGTTCACACCAGCACACTACAAAGCAGTTGCAGGCGTTAGGAGGACAGCCACAGCAAAGCATGTCAGGAAGCCATGCTGACCCTGTAGTAACAGGTGAAGGTGCAAAGCCCAGGTCACTGCTGCACATACTGTATGGGGAAAACCACCAGGAAACACCTTTCAGGACAGCCCATGATGTGGAGATGCTCCCAGTTGAATGGGCCTTCACATCTGCAGGCATGGGTAGCTTCCTAGCGTGTAATAACGACAAAATCACATCCATCCAGTGCCAAAGCCTGTGCTTAGACAAAGACTGACTGTTACCATTTGTTTTAAACCTTGAGTGCTCACACGGGCACAAAAGTGTGGCTCTCTCTGGACTCCCCAGTCCCTGATGACACAGGCAGATGTAGGGGGCGTTGTGCCGTATGTGATCAGCCGTCACGCTTGACTTTGTAGGTATAATTGCCGGACCTATATGTGAGTGAGATGATATTATACAGTGTTAAACACTGCCTCTGGCAGCCGGGAAGAATGAAATAGAACTGAAGTCGATGTAGATGAGGCAGGTTCAGGGAAAGTGGGTAGAAAAAAAAAAAAGGAAATTATAAAATAACTCCTTGAATGAATTGAACATTATGGATTGATGCTATATACAGTAACAGCGTAAAGAGTATGTGTGGATTTTTCCTTTCAAGTATCACCAGTGTTGGGTGGTAACACCTCACAATAATTTGTATTACTTTTTTCCATTATTTTCGGATTTTCTTTTTTCTGTTGTAACCTTTGTCGTTGCCCCCTCTAAATATAAAACTGAAGGTGAATAATCTAAAAAGTAGATCTATCCTCTGATAGTTATCATCAGAATTGGACCTACAGTAGTCCTCTCACACAAAGCTTAGAAATGGCAGAAAAGTTTACTTTGTCTTTCTGCAAGGACTAATATTATTATTATTTTTTTAACATTGTATATATTTTATTATACTTCCATATGCAATCTAATACAGTATTATGTCATTTACACTTTGTAATAAAGTCCACTATATAGCTACATTTAATCTTTGTTTAGCTCATTATGCTTATTTATTTTGGTATCACAGTTTGTAAAATTCAACATCCATTTCCTTTTATTCAATCTCCATATTAATACATTTTTGGCCTCAGTGTAACATCACCCTTATAGAGGGAAGAAAGTCTACAGGGGGGACACTGTGTCCTAGGAAGGTAAGAAAAGGATAAGGGGGTAGGGAAAGGGTAGAGGACAAAAAAAGAAAAATATATATATATCCATATGAATCCTTGAGAAGAAGAACCATATAGCTCATACTACTTTGATTTTATCAAGCAAAAGGATGAGATTTGGTCTCACTGGTCATTCACAGGAGAGGAAACTGAGTTATCGCGATGTCTGAAGGTAAGCAAGGATGTTACAAGGAGGTTTTTATAGTGGGATGTAAACATAGTGCTACCTCTATAGGTAGTGGTGCAACGAATTACTTGTCCTATTAAGTAATAAGTAAACGAATAATATTGCTTAAGAAATGAGTTACGAGTAACGAGCCCACTAGTGATTATGTGTATGATTATTATTGAGTGTGGAAGTAGTCTATTGTTATGTCAGGTGAAGGCAGCGCCAGTATGGCTGCTACTGTCTCTTTAAATATCCCTTCCAGTCCGTTGCCCCGGTAACCCGGAAGCTTCATGCTTTCCGCTGCTCAGAGTCCTTCCTGTTTTAGAAATTTCAAGGAAGCAGCCGCAAGTGGACAGTCGCATGTACTGATGGTGCGTGAGTCAAACAAAATACATGCATGCGTCTACTATAAAAAGTTGTACTTCTCCGAACCTCTGTGTTTCGTTTGGGTGAAACGAGTGTCTCATGAAAGCACAAGTATCCTAGCCTGCTCGCAGTGGCTCACTGTAATGTGACTGCACACATTCCTGAGAGTTGTTGCAAGAATATGAAACATGCCTGATAAAACAGGTGTGACTGTTTTGGGGAAATTACGTCTCAGTCTTTATTTACACCGCAATACGCGAGCGAAATAGACGTTTGTGGCCGTGTATAGCGTGTCTTGTAAACAAAGACAACTCTGCTATCCTGCTATCTTTGCAAAAGCAACTCACTCAGTTGTTGCACGCCTGCAAAGTTAAGCGCACATACTAATATGTATACTAGTTTATGGTTGCGTTGTTTCGTTACAATTCATGTTGTCAAAGAGCTCTGTTAACTCTGTTTATGCAGTGCCTGTTATTGCGCTGTGTGACACTAGCTGCCCTTAAGTAGTCTAATCATGCATTACGTCATTAATTGGCGCGGTTATAAAAGCCTACTTCAATAAATGAGTTGGCTGCTACACTACACCAATAATGTTTTGGCCTGCTGCCAACTTACAGGTGCAGTAGGCTTTGAGATAGTTACCTTTTAGGTTCTTGTTGTCATCTGCAAGTTAAGAGGGAATTTAGTGTCTGTCAGGTGCAGGCATATTAGAGCATGTTATAATGTTATAGTATAGTATAATTATAGTCTTTGTTCCAGCAGTTATTGATTCCTGCAATTATAATTTTCTCCTTTTCAATTCCCATATGTGACAGGATGCACCTCAGTGATCTTAGGCCGTGGAAGACCCATGATATCTCACCCCTGTGCTGTCATACCAGGCCTATACATTTTGTGGATCACCATGGCCCAGGTAGCTGGCCAAGAGGACAGAGAGAAAACTACTGCACTCAAAGGTGAATGAATGACAACAACACTGCAACAAAGATAAAAAAAATATATACATATCAAAGTACTGCTCTTAAAAGTGTAACAAAAAGAAAACAAACATGAGGAAAAGAGCTCAAAGGTGAATGTAAACTACAGCTTTGATCATTTCTCAACTCTAATGGCTATATGGACTTTGCAATGATTCAAGGTAGAAACTGGTCTGGAAACTGGTCAGGAAGATCTGTAGGTCTAAATAAGATTTTCTCACTCTGTTACCAGTACAGAGGGGTGTACTAATAGATTGGTTTCATGCAATGATCTTGGAACAAGTCTGGAATTGATTGAATGAATTAATCCATTAATTTGATATATTGGCTGGTGACAATGTTTTCTCAATAACTTGAGTCTCCTTCCCTCTCCTTCCATTGTTGTTATTGTGTAATTCATAGTGCATGTCATGTAGCCACGTCTGTGGTTGAAAAGTGGAAATGTGCTGTCGACTGCCTCTGTGCAAGCATGCCACTGCATGACTGGGGCTATTATTAGTGCAAAATCCTACTTGGTTATTCACAGTCATTTAATAACACTGTATATAGCTCTGTGAACCAAAACCTGGCACTCATCCACAGAGGATTGAGATTGAAAATGGAATAGTTTGTTGCCAGTTCATAGTTAGACTTTTGGCTGGCCCCAAGTTTAGAAGGCCAAAGTGTTGAAGTATTCTGCTTAACCTTGAAACAATGTGCCACAATTTCATTTCCTTTTATTGAACAAATCAAACAGACTCATACAGTTTTAGCAGAATTTGTGCGGGTATGTCATTAATTTAGCCTATTTTCTTTCTCTTTCAGTGACAAAAATGTTATGTTTATTCTTGTTTTTGGGGTCTTTTTTGATCAGAATATCCTCTCTGCCACCTACTGTGTCACTTTAGGATAATGGAGAGGTTTTAGTTTGTGTGGGTGGGGAGGACTTTGGCTTCTGAAAGATCAGGCCAGTAGTTAATGTTTACTATCGCATCAGAGGTTTGCTGTTGCTTCATAACCTAGGGAAATGGAGAGATATTATGAAAGCAAAGGTTCATTTAATTAGGCTTGATATTGTAGGTTTATTGTGTTGTGACGGAGGTTAAGAAGTTGTGAAAATTTGACTCACAATCTTTGAAAAAAAAGCAGTAATGACTCTTGTCACTGTAATTTCTGCTCACCTCTGACCTCCTCCTACTTTTCTTTGTGTCTCTTCTCAGACTTGCTGTCAAGAATAGACCTAGATGAACTGATGAAGAAAGATGAACCCCCTCTCAGTTTCCCCAAAACACTGGAGGAGTTTGAATATGCCTTCAATGAATGTAAGTACACAACAGATGTTGGTTTATTTGAATCTTTAAAGGCATAAACCATAAGTGCCATAATTAGTTCCATGGCTTACCCATTGCTGCTTTTTACAATTAGCAAATAAAACCTGCTGCTTCAACAAAGTGAAACCACCACGTCTCTTGAACTATAAGAGATTAGATCAACACTACCCACAGTACAAGCAAAGTATTAAAGCTCAAGGGAACAGAAAGTGACATCTCTTGGCACCGGATTGGGGCCTGAGCCACATAGGGCCTAACTAAACTGTATGAAACATAACTTGAGAAATGTCTCTGTTCTCCATTCCATGACCTGTCATCTGAAGAATTAGTTGCTTCCACTAGAGCCACATTAAAGCTACCTTAAAGTCGTCAAAACCCCATATTACTGTATCGCGTTGAAAAGCTTCGGCACTTTCAGTACATCCAGATTTTGCGTGTAATTACAGTTTTGTTCAGGGTAATGTCACTGTTTTTGAATTAATGACCTAAAACTGTCTCTGGCGTCACCTGGGACATTGTGACATTGAGTGCGTGTGTGTGTGTGTGTGTGTGTGTGTCAGTTTGCAGTGACAGCAGGGGAGCATCGCTGGACCCAGAATGCCGTGGGTCCAGATGATATAAAAGTCTCTTTAGGATTCTCCTGGCTTGCTTTAATCAAACCAGGTGGAGTGAGGGTAGAGTTGGGAAGGTGGCGGGGTGGGGGGCTTTAAGGGGGAGTCTGTGTTCTTGGCTCTTAGTATTCCCCGAGTGGTCTCTCTCTCTCTCTCTCTCTCTCTCTCTCTCTCTCTCTTTGCCCCCCCTCCCCCCCTGCTCTCTGTCAGTGTCTCTGCTGGCTGGCTGGCTGGCTGGCTGAGTGGGGGGACATGTTGTGTACTCTACGGCCCGTCAGTAACCTACTCAGCCTTGCCCTCCGTCTGACGGAGCATTTGCATAACCTCGCTGTGCCTAAGAACAGAGACACAGAGACCCCCCCACCCCCCACACCTTCTACCCCCCCTCTCAAGTCCCAGCTCAGTCTGCCATGGAGAGAGCAACACATTCAGAGACTCTCCATCTCTACTTCTCTATCCCTCTGTCACACTCTGTCTTCCTCTTCCTGTCTCTGTCTCTGTCCCTCTGTTATTCCCTCTCTCCTTCTCTCTCTCTCTCTCTCTCTCTCTCTCTCTCATTAACCTGCCCCATCTAACAACCCCCCCCCCACCCCCCTCCACTCCACTCCCCTTCACATACACACCCCCCATCTGTATCTCTTGTCAATTTTCACTCAGGCCTGTTTTTAAAGGATATAATTTCTATTAAAGCGGCGGTGGCCCTCAGGCGGTGTCTCTAGTATGTCGGCTCACAGTTGCTCTGGCTCGCAGGCATTTCTGCAGCTACACCCGGGCTACCTCTGCCCGAGACAGGTGGAACAAAAATGTTAATTTGACCATGTAATGAAGTGAATACAGACGAGGCTGTGTACAATAGTTTGCAGGTATCTTAATCACTGAAGATGATGGCTTCATCTCGCTAGCCCTCCGGTTTTCCATTACTGGAAATCCAAGGTTATGTACACCTAATTAAGCGGCCAAATTGAGAACAGAATGCTAATTATGACAGAAAAAGAGGAGAAAAGTTGAGAAAACGTTATTCCTCTGAGAGGATGTGTTGGGGGAGGCGATGGAGCTGATCACCCCCCCACGCACACACACACACTCGCTCTCTCTCTCTCTTTCTCTCCCTCACACACACACACACACACACACACACAGACACACACACACACACACACACATGCACGCCTCGCCTACTGTAGGATTTCATTATAGCTCCTCTCTTCCTTCTGTTAGGCAATAGTGTTTAGATCCTCACCCCTCCATGAATGCATAATTGATTTTCTTCAAGGTACTTTTGTGCACACTGCTTTTTCCAAACCTCTCACCCCTCTCTCACTCTACCTCTCAGGCACTAGTCTGCTTTTAATGCAACATGATGACAAACTCAGATTCAGGATTACATGTTGTATAACAACTAACCATGAAAGCAAGTGCTATAATACACACTGTGTTAGCAATGTAAGATTTATCACAGTGATAGAGGGGTGAAAATGGTGGCAATTTAGAAGGAGATGAAAAAAAATGCTTATGCATTCTTTTATCTTCAAAAGAAAATATATTTATTTATATCTTAGATGGGTTTCTTCTCGTCGTGCAATAATTGAGAAAGTACGAGAGCCCCCTGGCTATTTGGGTTAAGTATATGTACTTTTTCAGTGGTTTAGCTCTTGCAAATTCTGCAGTCATAAAGGTCAAAATTAAATTTAACACTGTTTAGTGTTTTATTGTGTTCTAATGTCAGCGGCAGGATCGATGGGCTCATTGCTAAGGTATAAACATACTGGTTACACAGAGACAAGGGTAATTGTTTATTAAGAATAAAACCCAGCAGTTATACTCCTGAACTGCTTTTCTCTGTCTTATGACTATTTTATTTGAAATAAAACCTGGATGCGTTAAACATACTCCTCTGGTTTCACTGAATAATAATGACTTTTATCACCATTCAGTGAAAGAGCTTTTGTTTCTTTTCAATCAATTCTCATGTATTGCAATAGTGGTGTGGCCCACCTGCAACCATTTACACAGCCACACATACTTACACATGCTGACACATATGGCCATTGGTTACAGTACACCTGGCTTAAACTGGTGGCGTGTGTGTGTGTGCGTGTGTGTGTGCGTGTGAAAGAGCAGTGCTGGTTAGGGTGATTGGCTGATACCCAGACAGCAGCCTCAAAGGAATTGTAAGGACCAGTTGTGGTCGTGACTAATGTGTGCCAGGCCACCTATCTCTCTCTTGCATGCTCACACACACACACACACATACACACACCCATCTTCCAGTCCCTCACTCTTCCCTCTCGGAGATGTCAGGTGGAAAATGCAGGGACAGACCTGTGGCCTGTAGCCAGAATGCGAGAGGAAGGAGAGGGAGATAGAGATGGACATGGTTAAAGAGGAAGAGGACAGGGCTTTAGAAGGATGAAAAGAGGGAGAGAGGGAAAGAGAGTTTTTGCCATACCAGCTGTCCAGGCCTGGTCTGCCAGACTTCCCAGAAGGCCCTTGGAGTCGTGACTGGAAGAATGCTGCTGCGTCCACAGGCCTTGTACCTGCCAGATGGGGGGAGGGATGGAGGGAGGGAGGGGAAGTGAAGGGACTGGGGGGGGGGGAATGGTAATGAATGAAGCACTGAGGGTCAAAGCTAGTGTGCGTCTTTTGGCAGGTAGAACTACTTCTGCATGTTCAGGCGGTGGTAGAGACCCCCCCAACACACACACACACACACACACACACACACACATACATAGAGGTATCTTTTTAATGTTGAACTGCAGTTATCATTATCATTGCAGATATTGTAATATTGTTAAGTGCAGTTATAGTATCAAACATAACTTGTCTTCTTTCCCTTATTCCCTCCCTCGTTCCTTCCTTCCTTCCTTCCTTCCTTCCTTCCTTCCTTCCTTCCTTCCTTCCTTCCTTCCTTCTGACCCAGATGGCCAGCTCAGACATATAAAGACAGGAGAGGCCTTTGTGTTCAATGCCAGAGAGGATCTCCACCGCTGGAACCAGAAACGCTATGAAGCCCTTGGAGAGGTAACATACCACCTTCTGTACTGTCATCCTTAACATTAATACAGGGGTTCTTAAACTGTTTTATGCTGCCGTCCAATTTCAGTAAATTTTGTCTTGCCTTGGGACCCTAGGAGATCATTAATATCTACTAGGACTCTTTTACATTTTTTGTCCTGACCAGTGAGTTGATAAACATTGTATTACAAGATCTAGCGATGGTTGTGATTTCTGTGGGAAAACAAATAGACATGAGACATAGAGCTCTTGCACATTCATTATTACAAACTGGAGGGAATGCATCGAGTGTTTTTATTAACATTTTACTGTTATTGGTGTTCATATTCCTGTTTTTTATAGGTGCTTCTCTGTGTCTATGAGTTTGTTTTTTTTGGTGGGAGAGGGGAGAGGATTTACCATTGATTATGAATGAGTCATTTAAATAGGAAAAAGTGAACACAGCCAAACACTATAGTTTCAGAAAGTTTACAACTTTAACAATGATGCTGATCTATCGTTGTTCCACAGATCTGCTAACACTGCTAATTTGATTCAGGACTGTAATCAAACTTATGAACATGTGTACTTGGGCATGTTTGCTTGTGTATATATGCATGCGTATGTTCATGCCTGTATATAATGTGGGTGAGTGTGCATACCGGTGCACCCATCACCAGGTTTTTGTGCCAGTGCCACAGAATGGCTTCAACAGAGCTGCATCCTGTGGTCCAGGTCCCTGTCAGATTAGATTGAGTAAACCAGGCCAAAGGAAGATTCATAAGTATTTTAAAGGTCATGGTGCTATGAGGCAGACTACCACAGGGGATTTCACCCTGATCTTCTACCATGTTGTGGAATGGCTTATTTGGGGTGAAATCTGATAACAATTTTGTAGTGTAAGCCCAATTAAATTCTGAAATGCTCTTCCCTTGCCTTGTCGCTCTCTCCAAGTTCTGTTGTGGTCCAACTGCATCCCGATGCATTCATCCTAAAGTTCACCTCTCATTCACTCCCACAGTACCACCACATGCAATATGCATAAAGATAATGAGACAAATGTTCTTTTGTAATCTTTTTTTTTTTTCATTCGCATCCCCCGCTATTTTGCTTTTAATTGTTGTGCTCATTCTTTGAAGTTCAAAGCAAAGCGATGGACCCTTTTGTGGGATTACCTGGGTGTTTTTATTATTTCTAATGCAGGTATAGCTCCTTTGAGAGCCAGCCTTCTGTGAAGGCTTTTTTCCCCTCTTTTCTTCTGCCTGCTCAGCCACTATCTCCCAGCATCTAAAAGGGCTGTAGAAGCAAACATTTGGTAGCAGGCAAGCAGAGGCCCTGAAAGAACACACAGACATTTAAACTAGCTGAACTCAGGCATCCAGGGGGGGGGCAAACATTTGGAGGAAGGAAATAATCATCAAGGAGGATGTATGCTAATTTTATTCATTCCGTGATTTTAAAAAAAACAACAAAAAAAACAACAAAAAACATAAGCGTCTTCTTCAGAGAAGAAAAAATGAAACGGTGTCAGTCAGAGTGTTGATATGAGCTTGTATAATGTGAGGAGATTTGAGTTGTGCTGCAGGAGATTAACTGGCTGGGCATAGAGGAGCACTACCCGAATAAGCAGTATTATCTGTCTGTTGTTTTTAGGCCTTAGATGAGTCAAGAAAATGAATACTGTCCCCCTCTCATACAACCTTGCAAATAGAAGAGCATTGTCTGTGCTGCTAAGAAATATGCTCCATTATAAATAGACACAACCACTGAATAGTGTATCTTTGGTAGTAAAAGTAGGTTATGGTGCTTAGTCAGCCTCTTTATGTGTGTGTGTATGTCTGTGTGTGTGTGTGTGTGTGTGTGTGTGCGTGTGTGTGCGCGTAGGCATACCTTCATGCACACGTGCTTATTTCTGCATGTGTGTGCCTGACAGGTGCAGGTGTATTTGTGCATGCATTTCCATCTCTTCCCCTCCATCCCTCTCCTTCATCTCTCTATAGGGCAGGATGAGAGACTTTATCAGATGTCATGGGGGTGAGTGTAGGTTAAGCCTCTATGCAAACAGACCTGTTATAGGACAATACCACTTCACAACACACCCCAGTGCCCTCCATCAGCCAACCACCTGAGAGAGGCCACACCTAGCGACAGTGCAGCCTGAGAGCCGAGAGAGACGGCACAAGGACAGCAGTGCGTCTGTCTGCCCCTGGCACTGTGAATGGCATGGCATCATCTGTGTCCCCTAATGTTCTGTAGCTCTCCCTTTTCCCTCCCTTGCTCCCTCCCTCCCGTCTTCCTTTCAGTCTCTTTATATCTTCATGGCCCCCTGTTCGTTGTAGAGGACTTTGTGCATGTGTGAGTGTGTGTGTGGGGGAGAGATGGCGGCTGTATTGTCAGACACATCACAGCACCAGATGTCCAATTTGCACTTCAGCCTCGTCTGAATGGAGGGATGGATGGAAGGAGGGAGGACGAGGATGTTGGTGTGATGGCCTCCGAGCAAAAGAAAGAGAGAACCATCGACTTTGAGTTGAATGCAAGGGCAGTGAATTATGGGAAACTCCAACTCTGAATCATTCTTCGTTGTTTATTTATTTTATATATTTATGGTCTGAATGCGGAGAGATTTGCAGAGGCTATTTGAGAGCAGCTACATTGGTCCATTGTGTTTGGGGACTAAAGTGTGTTTGATGTTCGGGTTCCTATAGGGTTTTTAGCATAATGATAAGATGCTAAAAAGAGTAAAGTCTTAAAAGTTCAACTGACAAAGTGACTACCTTTGTAAGACACCGCTGTGATAGTGCACATACATGCTCATGACTATGTAGCGTGTGTGTGTGTGTGTGTATATATGCATATAGTGAATGCATGTGTCAGTGTAGGGGGCTCATTGTCAGTTGCTGGTTTCATACAATTAAAGGAAAAATACACCCCAAAACACTTTAATTGTGTTCAAAAACAGCTATTGGCGATGTACAGCATTGCTGGGTCCATTTTGTTGTGCGGTGGTGAAATTTTCTTACTCCCATGGATAAGTGGCCAAATGTAGACAACATGATGTGGGGTCGAGATATTTCCAGTGCAGCTATAAGTATATAAGGAGTTCAATCAGAGAATTATTTTTTATGATGAACGGTAAACATCAGTTTGGTGTCAGTCCTTCGGAATTGAAGAGCAAGGGCTTTATAGACTCACCATTTTGCACCGATTTTCAACAATCATACAGAGAGAAATCCATTGTAGAAGAGGCAGAGATACCAATTTCTCCACCAACAGTAACCTCAATAGACCAGAATGCAATGCAGCCACAAGACATGTGTTTTGAGTACAGGGTGTGATATTTAATACTTTTTGCATTCTCGAATGCAAAAAGTCACTCTCTTGCTCTTACTCCTGCTATCGCTATCATTATCGTTGCTGCCCTCTCTACCTGCACACAGTGTAATGGTTGGATACAACAAGTTCACGCCTGCTCTCTGGGGTTTTGTTGAAAGTCATTCTGGGAAATGTAAGAAATCTCTAAGTGAAGTAGAAGTAGACACGGCCGGTTGAGGCAAAGTGGATACAACAAAAAAGTAAATTACAATACTTCTTCACAAAATAACTCCTGGAACGCTTTGAACATCACAGATCGATGCTATATAACAGTGTAAGACTCCAAGAGTGGAATTTTCCTTTTACCAGCCATAAGTGAGATCTATTTAGAAAAGGACAAATTGCATGCAAACCATATAGCTGTACCAGCATTTTGTAGCAGCTGTTTGAAATGATTTGTGTGCAGTAAAAGGTTCATGCTCCATGGGCTTCCACTGGCAATGCTAACATATGTCAAAAGGAGACTGATGCCAGTTTCTCAGAAACAAAAACCATGGCATGAAAAACCAAACTGATTATTAACCATTTGGCTTCTTGAAGGTGTTAATGCTCTTTATAAAGATTTTGAGCACTGGCTCAGAAGATCTAATTTTTTCCAAATTATTTCCATTAACCCCAGATTGTAAATTGTATTTTACTGTATAGTATTGGTCTAATGAATTATTTTCTTGTGTTCTATTGTATTCTGTTCTGTTCTATTGTAGCTGTTGTCGTGTAGCTATTATAGCTGTTGAAGAAAATGTTACGCCAACGCAGACTGACAAACATTGTTCACGGGCTGGTGGTGTGACATTTTCCATACTTGGCTCTGACTATTACAGTCATAGCTGCGTTACAGCTGTAATACAGTGCAGGCTATCTGCACAGTGTCGCTCAGTGCAGCGGGGTCACCTCAGCCTGTGTCGGTGTCAGTTGTAGTCTAATTCCTGTGATTCGGTGATGAATCTCTCTGATAGAAGACAAGCATAGGGTCTGGCCCAGATGGAGCTCTATTAAGCTGTTAATAAATGAGGATTCTTCTCTGCTCTGCCTGCATCTGTGGAATGGCAGGCACACACAAATTTGTGCACGCACCCACACACACATTCAGAATATTATAATGAAGTAAAGCTAGCCAGATGGCTGAATTAGAAAGCCCCCTCTCATCTCTCTTCTCTCTCTCTCTCTCTCTCTCTCTCTCTCTCTCTTTCTCTCTCTCTCTCTCTCTCTCTACTGTCTCTCTGTCGTCTCTCTGTGTCTGTCTCTTTGCTTGTCTCCTTCTCTCTCTGCATTATGGCCGGCAGGATGGCATCTTAGCAGGTAGAGAGACCATCCTTTAAGCAGATGATCAAGGTTCTAGCCCCCGCCTGCTGAAGTGCCCTTGTGCAAAACACTGAACCCCTATCAGCTCCAGGGGTGCTGCTTTGTAACTGACCCTGACCTCTGACCTTCCTGTGGAGGGGGGGGCAACCAAAGAAAGAAAATTTGCCTACGTAGATCAATAAATTATCACATTATATTTTTCATATTTGCTTATAAAGCCATTGACACAATGCGCGGTGCACCCAGTGGTAAGAGACACAGGCTTCCCACTGGGCATGGAATTTAGTAAGGTGTATCCCACGCTGGGAAAGTCAGGGAATTTGCTAAATTCTCTGGGAAAGTCAGGGAATATCAAGATTCAAGATTAAGATTCAAGACTTTATTATGCCATTTGCTCAGGTACAGGTACACATAGTAATAAATATAAATAGAAAAAGTATAAAAGGTATAAATAGATATAAATAGACTCTCTACTGTGTGTGTATGTGTGTGTGAAGGAGGGAAGTGTGTGTGTGTGTGTGTGTGCGCGTGTGTGCGTGGGTGTGTGTGTGTGTGTGGGGGGGTGCTGTCAGACTGTTGTCACACTGTCAGAGGAGCTTTAACTGGGGGCAGGGTATTTCATTCCAGCCTGAATGTCTCTCACAAGTAGTCTGATAGCCGCTGGGAAGAAACTGTTGTGAAAGCGTTTCCTGTTTGTTCTGATACTCCCTGGTCGGTGGTATCCTAGCTGGTGTCTGGAGCTTCTCCACCTAAACAGAGGGTGTCCAGGGTGATGCGGGTCTCTGAGAATGGCCCGCAGTTTGTTCCTGCAGCAGTGGGTGAACAGAGTGTCCATGGAGGGGAGCTGTGTTCCAGTGATCCTCTCTGCGGTTTTAATGATCCTCTGGAGGGCCTTCCTCTCCCTTAGTGTGGTGTTACCATACCACACAATGATACCTCTGGTGAGGACGCTCTCCACAAGACCTCTGTAGGCCTGGGTGAGAGGCTGACGACTCAGGCCGGCTTTCTTCAGTGACCTCATGAAATAGAGCCGCTGCTGTGCCTTCTTGACAGTGGCCGAGGTGTTTTCTGACCAACTCAGGTTGTTGGTGATGTGCAGGCCCAGAAATCTGAAGCTGTCGACACATTCCACCTCAGTACATTTAATCACAGAGGTTTCAGAGGGGGAGCTTTCTTCCTGAAGTCCAGGATTAGCTCCTTGGTCTTGTCAGTGTTGAGGACAAGACTGTTTTCCTACCCATAGGCAAGTGTCTGATCCACCAGCTGCCTGTAGTGCGATTCATTGTTTCCCTTGATAAGTCCTAGGATGGTTGTGTCATCTGCAAATTTGAAAATGTAGCTGAGTTTATGGTTGGACAAGCAGTCATAGGTATAGAGAGAAAAGAGTCTAGGGCTGAGGCAGTAGCTCTGGGGGGTTCCAGTGCTGATGTTCAGCGCTGCTGATACCATATTCCCCACCCTAACCACCTGAGGTCTTTCCGTCAAAAAATCTAAAATCCAGTTGCAGGTGGGAGTGGGCAACCCCAAATCTGCCAGTTTTGCTACTAACTTAGTGGGCTGGACAGTATTAAAAGCTGAACTATAGTCCAGAAAGAGCATGTGGGCGTAGGTGTTGAGGTTGTCCAGGTGTTCAAGGACTGAGTGAAGAGCGAGAGCCACAGCATCATCCACCGATCTGTTTGCCCGGTAGGCAAACTGAAGGGGATTGGTGGTCACAGGTATGATAGAGTCCATGAATCTCAGCACCAGTTTCTCTAGGCACTTCATGGCGACTGATGTGAGCACCACCGGACGGAAGTCGTTCATGCAGGTTGTATGTGGCTTTTTGGGAACCGGTACAATGACTGAGTGTTTAAAGTGGCGCGGGATGACAGCCTGGGCCAGCGAGGTGTTCAGGATGTCTGTATACACATCTGCCAGCTCAGCAGCACAGGCTTTCAGAACTCTAGGTGACACTCCATCCGGCCCTGCTGCCTTATGGGGGTTAACCTGCTGCAGAAACCTGTGCGCGTTTCACCTAGAGAGCGCTCTCCCCCCGGGTCACATGGTGGTATTGGTAGTGCTAGCGGGGTGTCCTGATGGGGTTATCAAAGTGGGCGTAGAAGGCATTAAGTCTATCTGGGAGGGTGATGTCTGAAGTGGTCACAGTGTGCTTATTTCCCATCAGAATATCAGGCCATTTTACAAATGGGCCAAGTATTTTTCACACATTCATTGCATTAGACGGTGGTTTTCAGCTGTTTTTCTCCACCTTAAGTGGAAATGAGACTGTTAAGCCATTTAAAAAAAAAACTGCATTAACCAACCACAAAGGATTTTTACGTCATGGAAGCGCTACGACTTAGTTATGGAAAGTCATGCAGGGAACCCTGGAGACAGACAGACAGACAGCCATACTGTACTTAAATTATCGGGGGCGCCCCAACGGCCCCATTCCAGTCGCACACCATTTTGTTGGGGAGCTAATGGCATTTCTCTAAAGAGGGACTATAAATGACAGCTGTCTGCCCTGATTCACTGACTGCCATCACTTCTCCATTCCCAAAACACTTAAACACTGCTGCTGCCGCTGCTGCTGAGAGGTGGGAACAGACAGCAGAGTCAGAAAGAATGGTTGGAGGGAGTGGTGGAGGTGGATTAAAGTTGATGAAAGAGAAGGGAGTTTGGCGGGGGGGGTTGGTGAAAAGACAGGAGGGCTGGTAGTCACAGCGCTGGCATCTGTTGCTACCGCCGGCACCAACAGTGGCATACAGTACTTTATTGGTGAATTAGCCCTCTGCCGGCTTCTCAGTTAACACCTGAGGAGGTCATTACGATGCTATTAGGATGAGTAGTGTAGAGAGAGAGACAGAGAGAGAGAGAGAGAGAGAGAGAGAGAGAGAGAGAGATCAACGCGGAGTATAAACAGTCTGTCACTCTGTCTCCCTCTCTGTTTCTCTCTCTCTGTCTGTATTTCTCTCTCTCTCTCTCTCTCTCTCTTTCTCTGAACACGCCCTTCCCCTGGAGAGCCCTCTTTCCCCAGACAGAACGACAGAGACCTCATGGGAATTACACTAGTCTCTCTCTCTCTCTTTCTCTCTCTCTCCCTCTCTCGCTTGCTTTCTCTCGCTCTCTTTGTTTCGCGCACGGACTGACAGATCACAAATTCACAACAATAGGCCCTATTTTAATACCACTTTCTGTTGGTACATGAGGCTGACTTAAAATAAACAACCTTTCTATTGCCTCATACGCTCGCTCTCATTTTCTCATTCTCTCTCTCTCTTTGCTTTGCCGTTGCCACTGTTGTTGTGCCGCATTGTTCGGGGGGATTTTCTTCTTTTCTGTCTTTCTTTTCTTCCTCTCCTCTATTCTCTGGAGAAGAGGGGATGCTTTCCTGGGTGCAGCCTGTGATACGGTGTGGAGCAGCTCTTTCAGTTTCATTATATAAACAGCTTTGATGCCTCCACTCGCTCTCTGGCTTCTATGGCTAAGTGGCTTTTGGAGAGGGCTCTGGACCACAGAGACAAGAGGACTGCACGAATGTGTGTGTGTGCCTGCATTTGTTTGTGTATGTGTGTATATGTGTCTGTGTCTTGAGTATGTATGTACACGCTTAGCCTTACACCCTGAGCTGGTTTAATAGATAAACCAGGGTGTCTGCAGGTCCTGAAAAAGTGTTAAAGTGTCTTAAATTGTGTTATCTAAACTGAAGGTCTTAAGAGGTCTTGAATACAGTTAAATATGACACTTGAATTTTAAAATTAGTCATTTTTTCCAGTGGAGAAATTAGCCCAGACACTATTTTATCATTCTCACGTTTATTTCAATCAAGAAATTGGTCTTTTATTTCACTCTAACTGCTGTTAAAAGGGTCTTTAAAAGTCTTGAATCTATCTTGATGGAACTTGCAGGGACCCTGATAAACACCAGATCATGATTCTCATCTTCTTCGATGGCTGGTTTCAGATCATTGCTATCTTCTCCTCCCCAATAATTACCTCAATTTTCCCATTGCCCTTGTACAGCTCACCCTGCGCCCTCCCTGTCTCCATCTCACCCCTCTCTGATCCCTGTCCCTTTCCCCTCCACTCCTTTCCCTTCATTGTGCCCCCACTGACCTTACTCTCTGTACCTCCTCTTCCTCACCTTCTTCTTCTCCTTCCCTTCCTCTCCCTCCTTCCTCTTCTCCTCTTCCTCCCCCCACTCCCCTCCCTCCTCCTCACTCTTGCTTGTGCGTGTCCGGGAAGGATCATCTCCTTATCGCCTCAGGTGCGGCCAGCCAAACCAGGCATGACTGCTGTAATCAGAGCGAGCACACACACACACACACACACACACATACACACACACACACACACACACACACACACACACACAGTGGACACACGTGTGCACACACAATGTGGGAGGTCTTTCTCTGTCGTGGGGAGTTTAAAAACATATCGACTTGCAGCCACAATGGTCTTCATTAAAACCTTGGCCCAGTGTGTGTGTGTGTGTGTGTGTGTGTGTGTGGGTGGGTGTGGGTGTGTGTGTGTGTGTGTGTGTGTGTGTGTGTGTGTGTGTGTGTGTGTGTGTGGTAGGGAGATTGCTATAGGGATGACCAGAGGTTAGTAAGGGGTTGATATCACCAGCCCACCCATTTAAAGGCCTCTGATCAAGGCCACATACTTTACTCTTTCTGTCTCTCTCTCTCCCTCTCTCTCTCTCCCCCTCCATCCCTCCTACCATCACTCCTTCTCCACTCAGCTGTTCACCGCAGTGGGAGCTGGCACGAGACACTGGCTCCTGGGGATTACCTCTCCGTCTCTCCCTTCTTGTCTTCCCTCTTTCCTCCCACTGAGCCCTCCTCTAAGTCCCTTCCTTCCTCCCTGATCCCCCCTCTTCTTGCTTCATCGCCACAACGCTTCCTCTACACAAACAAACCGCAGACACAGAGTTGACCTCAGCTGCAGTAGGTCTAGTTCGAACCCTCCCAGGATTGCGCTCGCAGTCATGTAGTAAGCTCACTGTTGTCCAAGGATAAACCATCATCCGGTTGTCCTGGAAAACCCTTGAATCTCCACTTTTGCCCTGCATTTTTGCTCTATTGTTTTTAATACTTTTTTTTCCTGGTGACAGCTGACACTGTATGACCCAAGGATCAACTTGGCGCACTCACAGTGAGGGCTACACATGTCTTGTAAATTGTCAAACAGACATTGTTATCACTGTGTGTGTCTGGGTGAGTGGGAGCTATCTCTTTACAGTTTAATTCATGTGCGGTCTGGGACATGGACCCACACAATTTTATGAGGGGGAGAGATGATCTAAGCTTACATTGACATTTCAGATAATGCCGCACCCATAGTTTGTTGGCCTGAAATGATGTTACCTATCTATAGGAGATGAGAGAGGTATTCTAAACGTGTCTTTATTCTCATGCAAGCTATTGATTTGAATTGATTTAGGGTGCCTTTATCTCTCTCTCTCTCTCTCTCTCTCTCTCTCTCACACCCCCTCCCTATCTTTCTCTTTGTGTGTCTTAATATTATGTGGCAAATCCACTCCTCATGCTTCTTCTATCGTCCAATCCTGACAATGCAGGCACTCAGCGTTGCTTCCTGCAGGCATTTCATTAAAGCGCTAATAACACATTGGTAATTAGGTGACAAAGAGGCTTTTCTTATTGTACTGATCAGCTGCTGAGACGCAGTCCACAGAGGCCCACACAGAAGGAGGTTGGCTGTGTGTGTGTGTGTGCCTCTGGGCCCACCTCATTCTATCTAAAAGTATAGTTTTCCTAGTTTTACCCTCATTGGAAAATGCAGTGATGCTGATCTGGGAACAGCGTTTTCTCACTCTGACTACTGTCACTTTTTCAGCTTGAAAAACAACCTCTCATTGAAAAAGGGCAACTGGCTCACTGCTGTGTACAGTGCAGAGTAAAACATACAGATGACCACACAGCCGATATACTAGCTTGGATATTAGATTCTTATTTATGATCCACAATATCCATTATCACAGTAGCAACACATTCACACAGTGAAGCCCAAGCATTCTTTCCATTTTTCTCCCCCCCTTCTCCCCCATC
>NW_027278940.1:395000-445000 GCF_046629955.1 Centroberyx affinis | reverse complement strand
GCAAGTGTAACACACACAGTGTTTATTTTGAAGGGTTGGCTTGAATGGGCTGGCCTGTGGGAAGTATAGTGGCACAGTGTGGAGCAGTGTGTTGTGATACAGTTTGTTTTTTGTGTGTATGTTTGAATGAGATTGTGGGTGATCTGTCCACTCTGCACAAAGTCACAGCCGTAGGTTAGACTCTGGATCTGCATTAACTCAATTCAGTTCAACTCCATTGTCATTCCACCTTACACAACTGCACAGTGAAAAGAAAACCTTTCTCTTGGGGTCACGAGAGCAACGTGTGTGTGTGTATGCATTTGAGTGTCAGTGTGTATTCATGTATGAGTGAGCCAAAGATAGACAGATGGAAAGAGATAATGTAATGTAAAATAAAGATTATTTTTTCTTTTCTGTTTTCCTTTCCCTACTGTATGATCACACGCGAGTGTATGTATTCTATGTGTGTAAGCGAGCAAGAGACGGCTCTCCCTGTCTTGTTATTTTCATCCCCATCTCTGTGCTCATTTGTCAACCTGGCCACAGCTACCTGTGTAATTTCATTGGCCCGCTGTTCAAATTGACTTAGGGGAGATCCTGCTCTCCCTCTCCCCCTGTCTCCCACGCCCCGTCCATCTGAATGCCATAAAGACTTTCACTGCCGTGTAAAGCCCTCTCCTGTTGTGTACAGCAAGGAGAGAGATGTGAGAAACTGCATGTGTGTGTGTGTGTGTTTGTGTGGGTGTATGCACGTGTGCGTGCGTGTGTGTGTGTGTGCACAAGAGAATCTGCTACCCTGAGTGTGTCTTTGAATTACGGTTACCCTGGCTATTATTACAGTTGAGGAAGGCATGGTTGTGCTGCAGAGAGCCAAAGTGACAGGTTAGATATAGAGAACATGGTGTGTGTAGTGCGAGTGTAACTCATTCATCATAGTAAACAAGAAATCGTGTACTTACACCCTGACACATCATCATCCTGGCATTTACCACACACAGGCCTCACACTCTGTCTGTGCACTGGAAAGACACACACACACACACAGGTTCATAGTGTTATGGGTATGTGCGCACAGGTGTGTGTGTGTGTCAGTATGTCATACAGTACCATGAAATTTGTGTGAAATATCTACTGAAATTACTGCTACTACACTTACTGAAGTATGAAAAAAGATCTAGAGCTGTTGATACAGCATAGGCAGCTTTGAAACCAAGTTGTAATTAGTCATTCCATTATCCTAGATCCATGGTATCCAATCATGTACCATGGAGGGCCAACAGTCTGCAGGTTTCCCTTCCCACCTAACACTACATCAGCTGATTTCACTGATTAGCACACCTTCAAGCAGAGAGGGAGGAACTAATCAGTGAAATCACCAGCACTGTGTTGGAAACCAGGTACTAACCTACTACATACTACATACTAATCAGCATGTACTGCATACTGTACACTCCAGTGATGATTCATTATACTAGTGGACGGTTCAAATTGCAGTATGCTCAAACAGTATATCACAGGACCAGGCCATGCTATATCAATATGTCACGTCGACATATTCACAGCGTTTCTACAATGGAGTTCGATAGCAGAAAAATGTTCAGCTCTCTAAAGCATCAATGGTAAATGTTAGGTTTTGGCTTCTTTCTAGACTCATCATTTTGCACTGATGTTCAACAATCATATGCTTTTAAAGGGAAAGGAAAGAGGTGATTTGATTGTTCATGACTGACACCAAATTCTACCATACCTACTGATAATGTATTCCTCCTAATCCAAACCCTTTTCCAACTGCACCGCAGTTGCCACGCCCCATGCTCCCATGCTGTGCCCCTTTGACTGCGGTTTGTGCCGTGTGCCATTGATTCATGAAAATGGAGCGCAATATGTTTGATTTAGAAATTTTGTTGGCTGCAGTGGTAGGTCAAATGGTGACGTTCTGCGTATACTTTTTTATTATGTTTACATCAGGCTCCATTGTTCACAAGTGTTTCATAGCAAGAATCTATTGCCTAGAGTGCAGCTCATGTGCAGTTATTCATGTGAAGTTGATTGGAAATTCAAAGCCTGCAGTAAAGGGTCAACTAGAGTGTGTTCGGGGAAATATGGAGAAACTGGTGGCTTTACAAAACACATACACACACACACACACACACACACACACACACACACCCACCCACACCACAGACTTGCACTGCACGCACACACACTACAGTATCACCAACAGAGGAAAATTAACTGTTTGTGTGTGTGTGCGTGCGCACACGCCGGCATGCTTGCATTGAAGCACCACTCTGAAATTCTTACCCATGTTCCTTGGAAGCTCGACTCAGCCTTTCCTCTCCTCCGATGGGATCGCCGCTGCCAATCAGGGGATTGTGGGAAAAATAGCTGATTGTGCTAGTTAATCAGACCCCCAGACGGTACCCACCTCCCCAACACACATACGTACACACACACACTCCAGGGTGAATCTCAGGGCAACCTGTCTCTCACACACCATTTACACCCCACCGCCTGTCTTTGCCTCCCATATCCACCATGCTACTATCTACAGATATATAACAATCTTTCATGCCGCTACATGATGAGAACGCATTAATAAGCTGGCAAAATGTCACATATGTTTATGATAAGTCTAAAATATGTACAGACCCAAGCACAGGCATGGGAGTAGACAAGAGAGAGAAAATATACACACACACACACACACACACACATAGACAGAAGACACAGAAACACGCGTCACATTGGGCAGAGGGTGTGTATGTGGTGCATGGTGCAGTGTGTACTGAGAATCAGCAGGTTAAGGGAAGTCTGTGTGCTATGTGTGCAGGGTGAGCATGCATGCTTATCTTTGTGTGTGTGTGTGTGTGTGTGTGTGTGTGTGTGTGTGTGTGTGTGTGCGTGCACATGGAAGTGGTGCTATTCCCAAAGCCTAGCAGTAAAATGACAGGTGAGAGGAGGTTGCTCCAGCAACAACCAGAGAGTGGGGGAATGGGGTGGAAGGAAGAATCTGAGAGGGAGAGAGAGAGAGAGGGGGGGGGTGGTGCAGAGAGGGAGAAGGGTTATGATTGGTTGGAAGGGGACAGAAGAGGGGAGAAGGAGAGAGGGGTATGGAGAGGAGGGAAGGAGGAAGAGAGAAATGAGAGGAGGGCAAGGGAGTGACTGCAAATGGGGTGGGACTGGCAGAGGAGAGATGGGAGTATAGAGAGAGGGAGAGAGAGAGAGAGGGAGAGAGAGTAGGCAGAAGGCAGGCGTCTGACAGCTCCACTACTGGGAGAGGGCCTCTTAATGACAGCTTATTCCTTCATGATTTCAATTCCTGACAGTCGACAGGTCTGCTTGTTGCATCATGGCAGCTGTATCATTACCTTCTGGCCCTGTCACTGCTCTGCATCCTGAGACTGAGATGGCGGAGGTGGAGGGTGGGCGCCATGGGGTTTGGAGGGGGGTGGGACAAGAGAGAGAGAGAGAGTGAGAGAGAGAGAGAGAGAGAGAAAGCAGATTGTGCCATGAGAAGAGGTGAGAGTCAGAATAATTGAGGTATAGGAGGGAGTATTGAATGGAGGAATCATTAGTAATCTGTGTTTGGATAGGGGTTGGAGTTAGAGTTGCACTTTCAACTTTTGGGAACGGTGTAAGTTTGGGTCTATATGGGAAGTAAGTATTGGAAAACTGTTGTCAGGCTGTGGCCCCCCATGTATCGCTGATGGGGGCCATGACATGACATAGGTGAGCGTGAGAACGAGAAGCCAGAATCTCCCAGTGGCTCTTTCCACTTTGTTTTTTACTCCTTGACTTTTTATTTTCCCCCTTGACTTTACTTGCGCTCATCGTCTTTCCTTTTCGCTGCCCGTGTTATCAGTGTTATCTGATGCTATTAGATGTGTTCCAAAGCGCTATATATTAATTTTGGGGGGAAAAATACCCCAAAATTCAACTTCAAACCTGACTCTGACTACCTGTACACAAACACACACACACACGCACACACACACAAACTACACAGAACCTGAAAAAAACACTGGAGACCCGCTGGAAAGAAAGAGGGGGTGTGGTGTTTTCAAAAGTGTGTCAAAAGCCTAGGGGTTTGTATCTGCCCAGAATTTCAATGGGAGGCTGAAAGGGGGCAGGGACGCAGGCAAACTCAAACACAGAAATCCTCTTTTAATTTCTGTCATGCTGCCCCTTTTTTTTTTAGCTGGATGATGTCTTCTTCAATATCAGCTTCACGCTCTCGCATCTCCCTATGTTGTGCCATGGCCCTGTATGCTGTAAGGATTCATTTCAATCTCTCTCTCTCTCTCTCTCTCTCTCTCTCTCTCTCTCTTTCTCTCTCTCTCTCTCTCTCTCGCTCTCTCTGCTCACCATTCTTCATCCTCCTCCTCCTTTCTCATTAGTTCCTCTAATTCCCCTCCAGCTGTGAGTTAACCTGTTTGTGTGTGTGCGTATGTGTGTGTGTGTGTAGCCATATGATAATGCTGTACGGACAATGTGTGTTTTTGTAAGTCTATCTTGGGGCATCAGGTGGCTCCAGAGGCCAGACAGGTATCTCTCCATCCAGCCAGCCAGGCTTAGCCAGAGGACTGTTTCTGTGATTGTGTGTGTGTCTATCTGTGTGTCTGCGCAGGGGTCAAAGGATGCTCCGCCTCGGTCTGGCCTTGTAATTGTGGCCCTGCGTGCAACACACACACACGCACACACACACACACACACACACACACATACACACGCCTCCAGGTGGGAAGGCCCTAGCACCTCCCGCAGCTCAGATCAATGCACTTGACACCTTCAAAGGCGGGCATGGGGCCTGGACTTGCTCTGGGGTTAAACCTTCTTTAAATAGCCTCCCGCGGGACGGCAGCTGTCAATAACCCACCATAATTACCGGGCCAGGCCCGCCAAGGGCTCGGCTGCACGGGCCAAATTAAAAATTGATCAGAGGGAGAGAAAACATTATTTTGTGGTGGTATTCCCTGTCCTAACAGCGCTGCTGCTGCCGTATGTGAAATCTCATCAATGGAGGTTCAAGCTAGATATCTAGAGACCTATTTATCTATCTATTTGCCCCCCCTTCTTCTTCCAGATGAACAATGGACTGCTCTCCCTGTTGTAAAAACATTTATTTGCATATTAAGTGTCTTTCTCTGTGTGTGTGTGTGTGTGTGTGTGTGTATATATATATACACAGTATGTGAGAGTGTGTGAGTGTGTGCATACTGTATGAGCATGGAGCTGATTGTTATGTGCTCCAGGTAATCGTACATCATTCCCTATCTGTGTAGCGTATGTGTGTGTGTGTATGTGTGTACATGCGTGCGCGCACACCTTGTAGCACTATATTGATTGTGGTCTCATTGAGTTTCTCTTGGCAGGGAGCCTTTATTTGTCAGTCAGAGAATGATATGAAGAAGAGATGTTCATCCTCAGGCTTCCTCTAGGAAAACACACGGGCTATTGTTTCACAAGACACTGATGAATGAGAACGACAGTTTACAATGGGTTTGAAGTATTATCTAAACACACGCTAGGTATTAGTTATATCGCACGGTCTAGAGCCTGAAAGACACATATATACATTTTGGTTTTCATCATTGTTTACGTGTGCTATTGGTGTAGGACATGCTCTTCAGCCCTATTCAAAACTGATTAGCTGAATCAGCCCCAAACTCAGCAATTCATTCTGAATCGTCACCTCCATAATGTAATGTAATGTAATGTTTTGGCTGGCCGGCAGATTGTCGGTGTGTCGGCTACTAGCTCAAATAGCCTATTAGTTGCTCTAGCATTTGTCAATGGTTGTGTACCATTGCGGGAAATCAATGAGATCCTTTATTTTGTGCAAATGGACCTCTGGATTTATACAAATAGCGCATAAAAATTACATTACAGGATGTCCTCCAGTAAAACTAATCCAGTCAAACATGCCAGATACAATAATTGAACCAGACAGGTGCATGTATAACAATTAAGTACAAGTGTTTACAGTATACACCCATACAGATAGAGACATCTTGCACATGTGCACATGCATACATGTGCTGCATGCACATGGTTGTAAATTATACGCTAAGTCAGCTTCCAGGCTGCCCACGCCACCAGGAACTCATGTTGCTTGGGGGGTTGCTTGGAAAGAACAGGAGGAGGATGAAAAAAAAAGAGAGTGAGAGAGGAAGACAAAACTTTGATCTCAGTGTGAAACATTATTGACATTTTTTTTTCTCTTGAAATTAAGACATTATATCATCAAAAAGGCTGTGTCTATGTGTATGTGTGTGTGTGTGAGTGTGTGTGTCTGAGGTGGGTAGTAGGTCATTTGCAGCTGCGGGCAGTGTGTGTGCGTCCCAGTGGGATGGTCTTGTTTAGTCTCTCTTCCAGAGGGCCCCAGGCAGTGTGTGGTGGATTCCTCTTCACTCTCTCCTTGGGAACACTCCTCTACGGCCAATGCACACACACACACACACACACACACACACACACACACACACACACACACACACACACACACACACACACACACACACACACACACACACACACACACACGTACAGTTCACACAGAAAAACCCTCCCCAAACTTTTGCACAATTAGTCACCCTCTGCGGCAGCATGCTCATTATCATCCGATATCCGATATATATATATATCACAACTATACTGTAGCTGTTTTTACTTCTCTCCTTTTGGATTCATGTATGTGTTTGAATCAATCAATATTACACACACACATGCACACACACACATACACACACATACACAGACATGCAAACACTCTTTTTATCCTCTTGTAAATTTTACATGGATCTTCCATCGCGGCAGGTTTGCAGAGGTTAAAAGTGCGCGGCTATGGAACTTCTAGGAGGAAATTGAGTTTTGCGAGGGGCTAGTGGTGAGCAGATAGGTGACCTGCTGTGAATAAACACTTAGGTACACACAAGCACACACACACACACACATGCACACACACACACACACAATCAGCCACTGAGCATCTCTAAGGGTCAAAGTTGAAGCCTGCTGTAAGCTCTCCAGTGCCAGTGTCATGCTCCTGGGCTGTGTGCACCACACTATGATCGATGAGAGGAAACTCAGTGCTTAAATAGGGGTTACCGGGGTTTTAGGGGGTACACCAGGGTTAGAGGCAAACAACAACAAATCTTTCTGTTAATAGTTTTAGCCCCGGGTCTGTGGTTAGAAATGAAAATAGATGCTGGAGAAGGGGTCCTGCTTGGATCTGTAGACCTTTTGAAATGCGGTTTTGGAGACTGATGTTTTCTTAGTAGTGTTCAACGCTAACTTGTTGGAATTCAGGACACTCTTTTGCCATCTGGAACAGCTTTTCTATCATTTGGCCTGTCAGAGTATTTGTCATGTATAGATGATTGGTAATATGACTTTGACGTACATTTCTTGGAAGTTGCTGTGTGTCTGGTGTCTGTATGTCTGCTTTTCTCTTTGTCCTCCCCCTATACACTCAGACAACGATGATGGAATCTTTCTTTGAAGGCTTATCTGTCGTTTGATGCCGACTCAATGCTGATATTGTGCGGCATTCCCTATGTATGTGAAATGCACATTTCAACTGATCAGCTCATGGCTGTGGAAGGTAATGTTTCAAGATGTGTGTGTGTGTGTGTGAGAGAGAGAGGGAGAGAAAGAGAGACAATGAGGAGAGATAGAGTAAGTGATCAGATTTGTCTGCTGCTTTTTTGTCTCCTGCAGCTCTTTACTGGTGCATCCAGAGGGTCAGTGGGCAACTATGTGTGTGTGTGTGTGTGTGTCTATGAGCCCCTTTACATCTGGCATTAACATGCACCCTGGGTGACTGGATTGTTATTGGATAGCGCAAAAACGCATAAAATTTGAGACGTGTTCCATGTCCCATCCTTCAAACCAACTCTGGAGCTGGTCAGAGATGCATTTGGTCACATTAAGAACAAAGTGTAAATGCAATGCATCTCCAGTCCATATATAGGAGCTACGTAAACAGAAATAAACTTTAGTGCATGGATTCAACCAGAAAGCACACCCACACAAAAAAAAAAACGTGCAGCAGCCAGCTTGGATAGTAACTTGTCAAAAATGGATTGTCAAGATCCATTGTCATGGATGGGGAAGAAGCGAGACAAGGTATTTACTGTCAATTTACTTAAATACTGTGAGAGGAAGTAATGTGCGTGACAATCTGCATTTTGGCGATGGCAAGAGATTTCAGCGTATATCCTGTAGAGGCATGCCAATGCCAGCTGGAAATATAATCCAGCTACATCAAATCCAGACACAATCCAGATACGAGACGCATGTTAATGCCAGGTGTAAAGGGGACCTTTCTGTCTGACTGTTTGTTTCTCCTTAGTGGTATCTACTACATTTCCCCATTGTGTAAAAAAAACTACATTACATGCCATGAGTGGAAGTCGCTGCATGTTTGTCAAGATCTGAACCCCCTCCCATCACACAACATGCGGAGATACTTCACAGTTTACCCATTACTTTTTTGCGTGGTTGTCATATCTGTTTCGTCGGAGTCAACGCCAACCTGTGTATTTGGTGTGGCTCCCATCCCCTCTCTCTGGTGTTATGGCGCCGGTGATAGGTGTTATTACCCCGCCGTATGCTGACAGCATATCCCTTAACCCTCTTAGGAGCACACTATGCCACGCTCGGCTGACTTGTTTGCGCTGATGTCAAGTTTTAGCGGTTAGCAGGCGGTTACCATATGCCACTGTGCTGCTGTCGCCCCCGATGTCAGTCAAACGAGTGTCAACCTGAGCTCAGAACACAGTACACCGTGGTGCACACTCAGAAACACAGAGACGGTGACAAAGCACACACACACTCGCTCATACACACATGCACAAACGCGCAAACAAAGCTGGCATAAAGCAAATTCAGACACACCGGTGTAACAACACAGCAACATACCTTATGTTTTTAACACACAATTCAATGTAAACACCAGGCAGTTATCTTGTCTATTGGTATATGCGTGCACACATGCAGGCGTACACACACACACACAGATGTGCTTGCTGGAATGCCATTGGAAGACAGTGTTGCTTGTCTCTGGCTTCACGAGGGCCCCTACTGAGGCTTCCTGCTCTTCATCAGCTGACTGAAGGACGCAGCAACATCTGTGGTGGTCCTTGAAGTAAAAATGCCCATAACAGAGGACAGGGAAGGGATGACACACACACACACACACACACACACACACACACACGCACGCACACGCACACACAGTTTTTAGGGATGCACTGATCAGGTTTTCTGGGTCCAATCCCCTGATTTTTTTTTAAGCACATCACTGATCCGGTCGGCCATTGAAATGCTGCATTTTACCCAGACTTTCTACAAACAACGGCACATCAACATAAATAGTAAAATTTCAATATAGCTCCGTGTTTAACAGATTGTTCGCATGACATAGCTGTCCATGTGTAAATAAATCATAGGTTTTATCCCAACATAGTAATGACATGTTAGTGTGTGCTTGATGACTGAGGTGCTTACTCACCTATCGCCACTGGTAGCGCATGAAAAGTTTTTCATTGCGACAGCACAGGCTCTGCCTTATGACTAATACAGCAGTGACTAATATATTAAACTGGTTTTACTCTATGATCATAGGCTGTAAAATCCAAAACACGCGCGCAGTCATACAAGCATGTACACACACACACACACACACACACACACACACACACACACACACACACAAGCACATACAAAATGCACACATACATCAAACATACATCAGCATACATATACACGTGTACACACATACATATTCACCTGTGTACATGTACATACATATACTGTACATACACACGCTGACACAAATCTGACAATCATACTCACAGCTCTTTTATCATTTTCTTTCGTATATTTTCATGTGATTTTCCCATCTCCAGGATATAAGTGTCTGTGTGTGTGTGTGTGGGTAGCTATACTGTGCCCTTCACTAACTTGATGAAAGTGTGCCTCTCCTCCTCCTCCTGCCTCACTCCATCCCTCCCTCCCCCTCTGTGTCCGTCTTAAGATGTCGGTGGCTGTTTGCTCGTGTTAACAGAGTTGTTGTGTTTTCCGCTGTGTTCAGACAGCCAGAGTGGCCCTGCAGCTTTCTGTTCACGCTGACCTTGTTCTAACTCGCCCTTTCCTCTCTCTCCTGACGCTCGAGTTTTTCCTCCTCTCTCTTTTCTTTCTTCTTTTTCTAAGGTTCTGTGTCCTGCTCATCTCTCTCGGCCACATACGGCTGCCTCCGAAGCCTGTTTTATCCAGAGTGCAGTGCAGTAGCCTTTGGAGTCACTGTCTCTTTGGCCTTTGGCAGATCAGGATGGCAGTGTGTGACCATGGAGGATTGGGCTGCTTCTGTATTCTGCTTGGTGTCTCGGTCTCTTTTTCTGTCTCTCTGTCTCGCTCTCTTTCTCTTGCTCCGTCTCTAAATTAAACATTAGTTAAACTGCTGAGCACTAGTTTCGATGGACAGTGATAAAGAAGTAAGAGTATAGTAACAGTAACATGACAGGGTGCTGTAACACCCGAGGGAGTGACAAGAAAGAAAGGCGCCATAATCCATTTTAATTTCACTGATACCATTGTGTTGAGAGAGAGAGAGAGAGAGAGAGAGAGAGAGAGAGAGAGGCAGAGGCAGACAGATGGAAAGGCAGGCAGAGCGAGAAAGAAGGAGGCAGAGGGAGAGAAGTGAGATGTCTCAGACCAGAGACTGTGCTCTCGCTGACTGCAGTGTCTTGCGGTGACCTAGTTGCAACCCCTTTGAAGTCCACAGGCTGATCTCTCTCTATAGGCTGCAGAGGAGTTCTGCTGCATACAGCTTTATTAGAGGGGGAGAGGAAAAGAGAGCGAGGCGGAGAGGTGAATCAAAGTCTTGAGGTCTTGAGCCCGCCCTAAACCTACCTATCCACAATTAAATGTGTGTGTGCATGTGCGTTCGTGTATGTATTTCTATAAGGTGGCGTGTACGCATTTCAGCGTTTTTGGCTCTGTGCGTCACACGTTTATAGTTTTTGTGTGTGTGTCTTTGTGTGTAGCAGGTATTCCTTTTGGAAGGGATCGCTGTAATGTCAGGCCAAACACAGCCTTTATCCTTTAGCCCACCACATTAGGAGACAGTGGTGCATTGTCAGGAGAGCTGACCTAGAATAGTCCAATCACTCTACACCCAGCCCCCTGTCTGCCCTCTCCTGTGATCACCATGCTGCCAATGCCGCAGTCTATACACTATGTGTGTGTACGTGTCAGTGTGTGTGTATGTGTGTGTGCGCGCACGTGTGTTTGTTTGACCAGTTCAGTTGCTGATGTTGCCAGCCTTGCCCCTGGTGCGAGCAGTCATGTTAGGGCACAAAACCCTCAGATATGAGAGCCTCTGGTGTGTGTGTGTATGTGTGTGTGTTGTGTACAAGCACTGCTGTCTTCTTCATCTTTATCGCCACATTCTATGACTGCAGTAGCGGCGGCTTAGTTGATACCTATCCATGTCTGTATGTATGCGGCGGGCTGCTTCTTTCTGCTGTAAATTTAATGAAGTTTGCATGAATTAGGTATTGGAAAGTTTTTTGAGAGAGCGTGCATGTAAGAGACAGAGCAAATGTACACCCAGGTGTGTGCGTGTGTTTGTGTGTGTGAGGGGAAAGGAGTTCATGGACGCGCGCGCGCACACACACACACACACACACACACACACACACACACACACACACACACACACACACACACACACACACACACACACACACACACACACACACACACACACACACCATACATGGCCGCTTGCTGAACTCTCTCAATTATCTAGACCCTTTCTCCTGCACCCCTCCATCCCTCCATCCCCGCATCTCCCCACCTGCTCCCCATTGAGTGTCTGTGTGTGCAGACGTACTCTGCTGGGGGCATGCTTAACCTTTTTCCTGCTGCACAACACAAGGAGACACAGACACACACGCTCCTCTTCAAGTTGGGCTTCAATTAAAAAATCCCCCACTTTTTTTTCTCTCCCTTTCTCCTTTTCCTCCTTTCTTTCATTCCCTTCCTTTGCCTTCTTTTTTGAAGTTGGCCTGGGGCCTCGCAGAGCCTCATCAACCCTTTGCCTTGGCTAGATTGCATACAGGTACCCTCTGTGGCTATTTCAAATGACTTAATTAGCTTCTGAGTGCAGCGGGATGGTAGAGGCTCTCTCTCTCTCTATCTCTCTCTCTCTCCCTCTTCCTCTCTCTCTGTCTTCAGAGGGAGAGAAAAATGATTGAGCCCATGTGACACATTTAGTCCCTTGCCGTGCGGTTTCACTTTCTAGGTCATGCTCTGGCTGTGAAGCCGACTGCCTATTACCTCGCGGAATAAGACGACACACTTGGACACACAGAGAGACAATGTACACACAGACACACACACACACATACACACACACACTCTCCCATGGACGCACAAACACGCACACAAATTCATCTGTCTGTTTAATATGATTGTCACTCTGCAATCTCTAGCTTTAGGCTACATCCACCCACCATTGTGTGTAATTGATCTGCTTTTCATTGCAATATTTATTAATTCCATAGCTAAACATTGTGTGCCAGACATCGTAAAAGTGAAGATTGGCTGGTTTTTGCTCAGTGAGTTTGGCACGGGTTGTTTGGAGGTTCAGACACAATTTCGACACTGTTTTGCTGTGTGATGTCCCCAGGCGTGAATCCCCATACACACCAGTGATCAAGGTGTGTGTTTGTGTTCAGACTGTGCTGCATCTGTGTTTTATCCGTGACAACGACGTCAAGGGCATGCCCCATTGCAATGTAAACTGCCACATCGCCACATCCATCTCAGCCCTGGTGCGCTATGAAGAAGCTCACACCGCACATGCACCACACATACACATGGGTACCGCACACACACACACACACACATACACACACAATTGCATGCCTCTTCAGCTCCCCTTCCAGGGGACACGCAGAAAACAGAAACATGTCGGATGTTGTCATCTTTGTTGTCCTTTGTCGTTGATCACGGCTTAAAAGCGGAGTTGGTGTCAGTCTGTATACAGCAAACGCAAATGGTAACGTTCTTCCAAAATATCACTTTCACAAACAATCACAAACTGTATCAGAAGTTGTGGCAATGACAGCTGAATGCTCTCTGTACCTCTTTTAGCGTCGTCAACTGTCAAGGTCTTGAAAGTCAGAGGGAAAAAGTTTTTGCTCCATAAAGCTTTATTGTAATGAAGTGCCTGACGGAAAGATATGACCACAAGGATGTGATCAGTGATGGTCATCAATGGCTAAATGAGTTCTCTCATCCCTCAGGGTGAGACTGGGATCTCAGGGGGTTTAGGGGAGCAATGTGCCTGTTAACTTCTGGCTCCCCGGTCCAGCTATAGCTAGCTGGCTAGCTTCAGGCCTGTGTTAAAAACCTGGGCCTGCTAAATTAAGTTTGGCTGTGTGCAGAGCCTGTGGCACCGCACACACACACACACACACACACACACACAGGCACACACATGCACACACAAATGCATGCACACACACAAGAGCAAGTGCACATACAACAGCTTGAAGTCAGGCATTCACCCATACACACGTGTGCACTCAAATGTGCACACACACACACACACACACACACACACACACACACACACACACACACACCCCCACACACACACATCCTCTCATTCAGTCTCCCATTACCCAGTCTTAATTGGCTAGCTCCCCTCTTTCTCTCTCTATCTCTCTCTTGGACAGGCCTACAGGCCGGTTGGTACTCTGGCACACACAGCAGCAGGTTTTGGGCTTGTGAGGAGGTCTGGGGGCATGGTGGAAATTGGAGACGATAGAGGGAGAGGAGCTCTACAGATGGGTTCTAGGATGAGGTTTAGAGAGAGATAAGGAGACGAGAGAAAGTAAATTAGAACTTGATAGCTGCCTGTATGCTTTTACAGTATCGTGTGTACTTTATAAATACACTAATACATTTTTTTCATTCTAAATATCTTGGTAATATCGGTGTTACTGTATGCTTACCAGCACATATTCAAGCCACTCGTTAAAGCAACAGTTAGAAAGTAGAGTTTGAGATGCCTTTCTCTTTTCCACTAGCTGAGGAGTTGTCATGTGCTGTCAGACAGCTTGTTCTCCATGTGCCTGTCACTGCTCTGGATAGGAGCTCTGGGTCCCAGCATCCTGCCAATTGGTGAACCGTGTGTGTGAGGGTGGGGGTGTGTGTGTGTGTGTATGTGTGTGTGTGTGTGTGTGTATTTATGTATGTGTGCATGTTGCCCTCAGAGCACTTTGTTGATTCTGCTCTGCAGTGTCAGTGACACATTGAGCGGGTTCGGTGGGAGTCCCCTGGTTTCCCTTGTGCTGTGTTTACTCCATCTGTTTACTCCCCAAAAAAACATTCTCAAATCTATTACCACTACGTCGCTCTCTCTCTCTCTCTCTCTCTCTCTCTCTCTCTCTCTCTCTTTCTCTCACACTCTCTCCCGCTCTCTCTCTTTCTCTCTCACTCTTTCTGTGTGTGTGCGCGTCTATTTCTCACTCTCCATCTATCTATCTCTCTTATTTACTCCCGACTTCTCTTGACTTGTCGTTTCAAATCAGTAGCTGTGTGGTAGTCAGGTGGTGTGTCTGTCGGCAGCCAGCGCTCATCTCTCCCTCAGCAGGAGGCAGGATTGAGTTTCTCTTGCTGAGCCAGCCAGCCATCTTTTTCTTGAAGAGCAAGGACACATTCCTTTCCTGGATGGATGTTCCCTCTTCCTTGATCAATGGAAGTGCTGATAGAGAGACATTGGTTAAAATAGTATTATGCGTCATACACATCCACAGAAAAAAAAAAAAAAGACGAAAATCAGGAATGCTTGATTTAGCAATTGATTTTGGCACTATAGTATAGTTTAGTTTGTCTGCCAATGCCAAAACTCTCTCTTGGTACTTAGACTTTTCAGTCCGATGAGATCTGAGTCGTCCTGTGAATTAGGAGTAATACAAGGTAGGGTACAGTACTGTATATTTGAGTTGGAAAGTAGCCTGGGACCAGTGGTGTTGGTTTAACCAGTGTGTTCTGTGTTGGACTTTGCTGTTAAAGTTCCTCTCTTAGACCGTGACCACAGCTGGTTAGACAGGCTCTGCCAGCCAGGAAGCGGTCGCTGTGTGGGTTGGGATTTCAGAGTAAATAGCTAGAACAACTGAATGATTGAGTCTGGCCATTTGATGAGAGAGGGAATGAATCAGATACATGAATTCATTAATTAATTCATTTATATTAATTTGTGCAGGAACATTCATGTGCATAGCTTCCTTTTGAGGATGCATCTTAACTTTTGAAGGTTAACATTGAAATAATATCCGACGAAATGCATTTAAATTCACATGAAATAACATTTGCCTTGAAATTATGAAATAATCATTGATTTTTCTTTTCCACACACCACAACTTCTGAAACAACTTCATTAAGTTGCGTGCTCATTATGCGACGCGCGTTACGCTTTTATAATGCCAGTCCTGAGTCTGTGTGTGATGGTATGAATTGATAGTTTACATACCCAATGCCAAGGGCACCACCAAGGGCTCATGAATGAGAGATGAAAAGGAGTAGAAGTGGAGCAGGGGAGGAAGAGAGAGATCTCTCTTTTTTTTTTCTCCTCCCTGCGACCGGCTAATTAGCCCGCTACACTACCAAGCCTCAGCTGCAGGGACAGGGTTCAATAGTTCACCTATCTACCACTGAGCTACAACCATGGTAAACCTGGATTACCAGCACTACCAGGTACCAAACCCTGGGATTACAAGTACCTGACTTGTTCAGCAACCTGGAAATCAAATCAGTCCAGAGAGCTGGCCAGGCTGCTCTAATACAGAAGCTGTCGGTCAGTCTGAGAAGTAGCACAGGTGCGTACTCCACGCTTCGTATGCTTCATGGGAAAGATAAAGCTTGGCTGCTGTGGAACCACAGAGCTAGTATTTTCAATAGCAGGAAAGCATTCTGAATGAAAGACAACTAAAGATTTGTTAATAGGAATAGATTTATGACTACTGTCATTTAAAATGGGTTGTTGTAAAACCTCCGTCCTAGATGTGTCAGCTACGCCTCTAAATGATTAAAGGCTATTGATGATATGGACCTTCAATCAGTTTTTGTTGTGACAAGTTGAAACATTGGAGATTAGTGCTCATCTTGATATTTGATTCCAAGAACAAGGGAGGCTCCAGTCCATCAGCAACTGATTGAGATTGGTTCTTGGTCTCATTTATTTATTCATATATTTACTGTGTATATTCACATATCAAACATTATTATTTTTATTTTTAGCCCAAAAAGACAGCAACCAAAGTAGACTTGGAATGTTTTTTTCTGTCTGACTTTATAAACTATCCACACTCTTTTTTTCTTGTGTAATATGGGAAAAAATTTAAATAAACGTGAGTAAAATGTGCACGCACACGCGCGCGCGCACACACACACACACACACACACACACACACATCCAAAGTGCCCCTAATGCCCATCTTTAAGGTTTAATTAACATGTAGAGCAGTAGGGATTAAGGCAGAACGCTGTGAGCACAGACACGGGCTTTTGTATAGGCCAAAGTGTAGCAGAGAGCCATGTGCGCACACACACACACACACACACACACACACACACACACACACTTGCATTCTTACATCTTCATTTGGGTCTCAGAGAGTGCACAGTAGTCTCTGATGTGTGGAGAGAATGAAAGACTAGACAGAATTTCTGCGTGTACTACTTGTGTGTGTGTGTGAGTGAGAGAGAGAGAGAGAGTGAGAGAGACAGACAGAGAGAAACCTTTATTGTATCAGAATAGCCAAATAGAGGAGATCATATTAGAATTCCACTCGTCTTTCTTCCCCTTGTCCCTCAACAGTCCATTCTGCCTTACTCATCAGATAAAAAATTCATCAATTATTCCTCTGATAATAAAGGTATAGTACACCCCAATCAATCCAGCATTGACATACAGGGCACAATGCATGAAAAAATACATAGAAAAACCTTGAGCTCCAGTGAAAGAGAATTTCTCTTTCTATTCATGATTTTGTAATGTGAAATGTTACAAGAGGCAGGCGGGCTATCATTTTTTTTTGAGGATGTGAAAAAACAGCAAAGAAAAAAGACATCTTGTTATTAACTGTTAACTATTACCTAATGTGTGTGTGTGTGTGTGTGCGTGTGTGTGTGTGTGTGTGTGAATTCATGTCTGCTCTTCCATCTGTGCTTCTTTGTACTCTGTTTTGTATTTGTATAAGTTAATTCCCAGTGTTGTTGTAGTTGTGTACCAGTTGTACCAGCGCTAGCTTCCTGTTACTGGCGGAGCAGAGTATAGCAGAATAGACTTGGAGGGTCGAAGTGGGCTAATGAAGTTGTCAGAGGCGTGTAGCAGCGCGGCTGATGGGAGGGCCTGCCAGGCAGCCAATAGAGAGGCAGCGTCTGTGATCAGCCGAGCATGATGGGAGACCACCCTGCGCAGCGAGTGCTGAGGCCCGGCACAGCCCCCAGATCAAAGAGCTGGCCCTCTAATACACCAGCAATTAGAGAGACGCTGCAGCTTCACACACACACACACACATGCACACACACATGCAGAAATTTGTGCACACACTCATGGGCCTACACACATACATATGTGGGCAAGTGCGGTGACACCTGGATGAATGCAAACATACACACACACACACACATATACAGACAACACATTCAAGTGTGCGTTTATATTTATACTTTCAACCAAGAATGTGCAGATACACGGTTGCACACATGCTCAATAACTCCACCGCACACACACACACACACACACATACACATACACACACACATGGACTGAGGGAGGATAGCTAAGGAGAAAGGGAGAGGGGGATGAAAAAAACAGAGACATGATGGTGTCACAGTTTTGTGTAGATTTTTTTTAGCCTTTGTCCGCCTCTTTAGCCTCTTTTGCTCCCTCTACCAACATCTCTGTTTTCCACTTCCAGGTCCACCCCGCTCTCTACTCTCTCTCTCTATCTCCTCTCTCTCTGTTGCCCTCCTTTAGTTAAGATATCTCATTAATAACCACTTTTTTTTGCCTGCCTCCTGTTAGCCTCCAGTGTTAGCTTGCTGCTTGTTCTCTCACCCCCCCTCTCCACCTCCTCTCCGTCTTTCCTCCCCCTTCCTCCCCCTTTCCTCTCCTCTGCTCTCTGCTCTGCTCTCTGCTCTGCCCAGGGTTCTTGTTTGAAATTCAAGAGTGGTGCAGTGAGACTGCAATAACCTACATACAGATCTCTCTCTCTCTCTCTCTCTCTCTCTCTCTCTCTCTCTCTCTCTCTCTCTCTCTCTTTCTGTCTAATTTTTTCCTGTCTCGCCCTCTCTTTTTAACCACCAATACCCCCCACCCCCCCACCCCCACTCACTCCAGTGTATTTTTGAAATAAATATTATTAGGGTGTAATGTGTGTAATGTATGTACATATATAAGAACGCTAATGAATATCTTCATGTTTCCTTGCTTTATACACACATCTCTGTCAGTCTGGCACCGTATTTTTCTCCTGTTCTTTTTTACACAGTGTTCTTTTATTTTTCTTAACCCCGCTGGAGGGCAAGAGGGGAGTTCTTGGTGTCAAATTGTTCTCAGTTTCCCATTGGTTCATTTAAAATGCTGATTCCACCAGATGCGCTGATCTGTAGTCTCCCTCTCCTCCTTGCCTTGTTCCCCATCCTGCACCGTCCTGCTGTGTGTGTCCCTGTAGCGTTGTGTGTGTGTGTGTGTGTGTGTGTGTGTGTGTGTGTGTGTGCGTGTGCGTGTGTGTGCGTGTGTGTGTGTGTTTTTATGCGTGTGTGTGCATGTTGTTAAGTGTGTGGCACTGGAGGCACAACTCCAGCATGCCCCGCTGACTTCTGGGTGAACTCCTCTCCTGCAGATTAAAATGAAGACAAGGAGAGGAGGAGGCCAGATGAAAAGAACAAAGTTTTGTGTGTGTGTGTGTGTGTGTGTGTGTGTGCGTGCGCGCGTGCGTGTGCGCGCGTGCATGCATGTGTGTGCATTTGTGTGCATTTGTGTGCATTTGGTGGGGCGGGAGGCGGGTGTGTCTGTGTGTGTATGAGTGAGATGGGTGTGTTTGTGTGTGTATGAGCACATGCATGTGCACTTGTGTTTGTTTGTGTGCGTGCGTGTGTGTGTAAGCTTGTATGTAGTTCCTTGTGCTTGTACTGTGAAAGTGGCATATGTTGGCAGTGGGTGGCAGTGCAGGAAAAGCAGGCTGACTCGCTGGTGGGGAACCTGAGTCACAGTATTAAGGAAAAAAAATCCTCTCTTCCTTATGCTATGTGCACTAGACACTGATGTTCATCATCCCACTCTTCAGAGAACTTTGAATGCCCTTTCATGGCAACGGGGACAATCTATTTTTGTTTTCCTCTTTTAGTGTTACCTCTTGCTAATGAGGTTTCTTTTAAGTGCAACTTCTTTACCTTTTTAAGTCAGGTTTTATGGCTGAGTATATGCCAATTTATACAAGTTGAAGGTAGTTATGTGACTACCTAGTTATAATTATTTATTATTTATTATTCTAGAAAGCAGTGCTGTGTGTTTTGTCAGTTATGTACTTTTTAATGTTTAAAGTGAAATACCCAAAACGTGGACTGTCTCATACACAGATGCATGATTTCTGCGCTGGTTCCCATAAATATTGAATAACAGTGTCAGATAAATGCTACAATGTAATGCAGTATGAAGACCACTTGCTCTCATATCTGTGTGTGTGTGTGTGTGTGTGTGTGTGTGTGAGAGAGAGTTTGTGCATGCACTAACCAGATTAACCCTGATTAATCCATGGTAAAAGCCTCTCAGCATTACTTGGCCAACAGGGGGCAAGAGATGCCCATTCCTATGCTCACATTTGTCTGTTTTATGTCCAAGAATTAATAAATAATACATTAAGTACTTCTACCGACGTGGTAAGTTTAAATATGCATGCTAAACTTTGCATCAAGACCCTCAAAGTCAGTCAAATTGGGTGGTTAAAGGTTCAAAGCTTAGTACAGTGTGCTTTTTTTTTTTGTAGCTGGGGAGGTGCTGCAAAATGAGAGCGAAACGCAAATGATTACTTGGCATGGATCTATACACAGGGTCAGAACATGGGTTTAAATGCTGGAGCGCTAACTCGCAGAGGGAGTTTTCTGTGTGTGTGTGTGTGTGTGTGTGTGTGTGTGTGTGTAAGAGAAAAAAAGCAAGGCAAGGAGGGATAGAAGGGAGGGAAGGAGGGAGAAGGGCAGATGTTATATTGATGGCACGCCACGCTTCTCTTCTCCGTCCTGAATAATCATGATCTCGAGCTGATGGGCTGCTGCTTCAAAAGATGGGGGTATGCATGAACTGTGGATGAACTGGAACCTGCATGTGAACCGAGGCTGGTGGTAGCCCAGCCCAGCAGCCATCCCCGTTCCCCAGCCGGGGAATTCCTAAACTGGCCTGCTGCTGATATCCATGAGAGGGGGGGGGGGGAAGATGGGTAGAGATTTAGAGCGTCTGTAGATGTATGTGCATGTCCTGAAGTTGTTGGAAAATTATGATTGCTTTGTGTGTTGTTGCTTCAGTGCATGTAGGCATTTGAGTGTGTTTGTGTGTGTGGGATGGGGTGATTATCAGTGTTGGTCACACAGGCCATGTTACTGTCAGCAGAGAGAGATAGAGAGAGGGAGGTTGGGTCAGGCTGGGCTGGCAGGTGAGCAGACGTTTGCTCCAGGCTGCTATGCTACCTTTTGATACCACAGCCCCTTTGTGGAACTGGGTTTTTCCTCTTTTCTCCTCTCTCTCTCTCTCTCTCTCTCTCTCTCTCTCTCTCTCTCTCTCTCTCTCTCTCCCCCTCTCTCTCTAAAACACCACTGTCTGCATGTAATCTCTTTGGGGCTTTTATCATCAATTCCCTGCCTCTGATTTTAGGCTGTCTATCTTTTTTTTTTTTCTCTCTCTCTCTGTCTGTTTTATGGTCGTGCTTTTCGGACTAATATGAAACTTGAGCGACAGATCCTGGGATTGATGTGTGAAGAGCAGGGGCTGTTGTCCCAGATGAGACAGATAGGTGGCAGTATACTGTCAGTCTGGATGCTCTCTCTCTCTCTCTCTCTCCCCTTCTCTCTCTCTCTCTCTCTCTCTCTCTCTCTGTCACTCTTTCTCTATCTCTCTCTCTCCTCCCCCTGACTTTCTTGGGCCTCCTTTTACTGTCAATGTTTCATCTTTCTTCCTCTCTCTCTGTTCGTATCTCTCTTTTTCACACACACACACACACACACACACACACACACACCCCATCTGTCTGTTTTCCAGGAATCTCAAGACTGCAAATGAACCTGCCAGTCCATCTCTGAAGGAGATCTTTATTATTATTTTTTTTTGTATTATCAGGACATGGGTTGAGCTCATTTCTACCTTTGCGGTCATCTTCAACTCACTCCATTACACTGTTTTCATCATTCATCCCCTGCTACATCCCTTCTCTCAGTCTCCCTCCAGGCTATCTATCTATCTATCTCTACTGACTCTTCCCTCATCTCCCCCTCTAGGTATTCCCCAGTTAAATGCTAAAACGCTGTGACGTTAGCCCTCGTTAGCTTAGGGGCGGCTATAGATTCTGATGTGTCCGCTACACAGTATATAATAGAGCAGATGGACGAGACAAATGCTAGCTAATGCTATGCTAGCTGCGACTCTGTGGCATTGAGTTAGAAATGGTGTGAACAGATGAATGCAGACACGCACGCACAGGGACACACACACACACACACACACACACACACACACACACACACACACACACACACACACACAGCGTGTTTGCCCAGATCAAGGCCGAGGCTCTAAGGGACTAGAGGGAGATCAGGCGCAGAGAGCCTATGGAAATAGACGGCTTTGTCATCGAAACACCCACCACTCTTCCCCCGAGACCCGCTACTGTGGCTGTATCCTCACCTCACAGACTCCTCTTTTTCTCCTCTCTTTCCACCCTCTGTCTCACTAACCAGTCTCCGACACACACACACGCACACACACCTCTCCCTCCATCCATATCTCCCTCACTCTGTCCCTTTTTGCTAAACAGCGTTCAGAGAGCAGATAGGAACGGAGTGGAGTTCAAACCTGGGAGCAACGAAGGGGAAAGGCTTCTCACCATTGTCAGCATGACAGAAATGTTAAGAAACCCCCATTCTGTCGCCTCCGACCCAGTCTGTCATCACTCATTTTGAGTTTCAATTAACTATATAACTATAAATACAAACGGTGTCCTTGCCATAGGCCTATCGATGTGTTTCTGCAGTCAAACTGCATAGCCATAAAAAAAAGTGCCTTGATTCAGGGTCACAATGTGCCAACAGGGCCAGGAATTTTGTCATCTAGTTGAGATGTCAAAAAGACAAAACCGTAGCTAACAAGCTAACACCCAGGAACTTTCTGAGAGTCCTTTTCTCCTTCATTCGGCCGGTCTTGAAAATGCAAAAGAGCTGGTTTGCACCTTTCTGCTCCACAACTCCACAAAACTCTTCAAAGACAGCGTGGGAAAATATATGCTTGCGACCCGCTTTTGTTGGCTGTAGTTTGCCAGTTGGCATTTCAGTGGTTTAAGACAAGTGGATTTTAATGGTCATGGATTTGTAACAACAAACTGTGTGATTGACGACGGAAGACAGATGTCGTATTTAATGTGAGAATACAGGAAACGTTAACACAGCATCAGCAGGGAGAGAGAGAACGTGAATTTATCATTGTTAAAATTCACATGTTGATGAGGAGTCTCCTTATATTTTGTCTGCCTTAATCTTCTCTCTGGTCCCGTCCTTCCCCTCCATTTCTCTCCATCCATATCTCCCTCCTCTGTCCTTTTGCAAAGCAGAGTTCTGCGGCGAGCATTCAGAGAATCCCTGTATTGTGAGTCTGCAGCAAAAGGGAGGATTACTAGCCAACTGTTTGCTGTGTCACTCTGAAAAATGTCCAGGATTCACAACTACGCAGAGTAAACACGCTGAGTAGCTGGCCATTTGGATTTCTTTCATGGTGCTGAATGTGTTTCTATACCTTTTTCTGTTTCTCTTTCTAGACGGTTATGATATGCCACCACAAAGGCTCCGAAAGCGTCTTGGTGTATTGGTTAATTCTTTTTGTATGTTGGTCAGTAAAAAAACAATTTTTTTTTTTTGTTTACCAAGCTTTTCATGTACATTACATTGTGTAATAAGGTAAACAATCCGTCTTTAAGAATTTCAATACATCAACGGCTCAATGTTTTTTTCAAAGAAATTGTTCTATGCTATAGATAACAGACAAAATAGGAAAATGAAAGCTTTTCTTTCTTTATCCTTTTTTTTTCTTGTTTACTCTTCTTCCTATTTGATTCAGCTCTGTTCCGTCACATTCTCTAAATGCAGCAGATTCAATAGTCATTTTCAATCCCTATCCTCCCTTTCTTCATTTCTTCCTTTCTTTCCTTGCAGTGTGGGAGCAAAGTGGCTGTGTGAAATGTTTAAGCCTCAGTGTGTGGCAGATGAAAATAACACACAATAAAAACCAATTCACTCACTACTATTACTGGACACCTGGAGACTGTTCTTTCTCTCTCTCTCTCGCACTCTCTCTCTTTCTCTGGTAATGTTAGCAAACCCACCATAGGCTGGCATTATAAGCAGATTATGAGTAATTGTACGTGTGTATGTTTTTTGAAGGGGGTGGTGCACGGTTGAATGGAGTGTCCCTCCCCCCCATCAAGTGGCTTTGCCCTGCAAGCTCGCCACCCCACTGAGCTGGGGTTTGATCCTGGCAGTGGCAGCGCTGTCAGCGATCAAAATGGGCACTCCTCCCTACCGCATTCCCTCCCTCTCAGGAGTACCTACATGGGTGAGCAGACAGGTTCTATACTTGCACACATGCTGGCAATTGAAAGCACAGATGCATAAACACACACACACACACACACACACACACACACCCACCAGCTTCTTACCTTTCACTGCAGTGCAACGCAGAGAGAAGAGAACCTTGTAATATACATATTTGAACTCGATGCGGCAGGAGGAGGTATTGCAGCTTGTTTTTTTTATTTTTTACAGATACCAGCAAAACTTTTTTTTGCTCAAAAGTTATATGTTGAGCTACCCCACCGCCCTTCTATTTCTCCCCATCCCTCTCTTCTTCCATCTTTCCATCTACCCACCCCACACCTGAGAGAGTTGAGGGTCTGTCCTGCCCAAGTTGACCACATGTTTGCGGGGTCAGCCAGAGTAGCTGGGTGAGAGCCAGCCTGCTGGGAGCCGGGGCAGGGGCAGGCCAGGGTTTGGTTTGCCCAGGAACGAGGCCTGGAGTGTGGGCAGACCAAGATGTGAGGTGGGGGCGGGGAACTGTGGAGTTTGTATCCTGCAGATTAGAGCGATACACCATCTCCACACACAGGATGGGCTTTTCAACATCCCACTACCCTGGCCATGACTCTCTGAACTCGGGAAGTGTGTGTTGCGTGTGTGTGTGTGTGTGTGTGTGTGTGTGTGTGTGTGTGTGTGTGTGGCCACGTGCATGAGAAAGAGATGTACTCGCTCTTTTTTCCAATGGGTAATGGCAGCGTAAACTTTTCACCCCACTTTCTCATGTGATCAGACTAACGCAGCATTCCGCGCAGGAACGCATGCGCCTTGCACCTGTGAGCGTGTGTGTGTGTGTGTGTGTGTGTGTGTGTGTGTGTGTGTGTGTGTGTGTGTGTGTGTGTGTGTGTGTGTGTGTGTGTGTGTGTGTGTGTGTGTGTGTGTGTGTGTGTGTGTGTGTGTGTGCGTGCATGCGTGCATGCGCAGCTTTCTGCGCTAATACCGATAAGAGCGGTGGACTGTGGATTACCACTAGTTCAGACAATTATCTTTCCACCAGTCAATTCAAGGTCATTTTTACAAACCCATTTACTTGCCAACAAATACGCTTCATTCAGGTGTGTCTGAATGAAAGCGCTGCTCCAAATACCTCGCTATATGATGTTTTTCTTCTGCAAGACGCTTCTAATTTTTCAATATTTTTTTTAATCTTATATGCTTTTATCTCTTTTATGCTATATACTGTCATTTTATAATGGCTTACGTGTATGTTATTCTGGAGTACAGCTTATGCCTCCTTATTTGTTTGTATTCCAGCCATTACAGTCACATGGGCTCTTTGCATGTGTGTTTGTGTGTTCTTTGAGTTTGTCGCTCTGCCTAATAGCTCTGCAAGTGAATGAAGCCTGATGTTCGGAGCTTCTTTAATAGGCTGTGTGTGTGTGTGTCTGTGTGTCTGTGTGTCTGTGTGTGCATGTGCCTGTGCTTGTGTGTGCTGAGTCTTTAGCAGTGTGCCGCGTCTCAAGCCTCTTATTCTTGGATAATTGTGCTCCAAGTCCTCAGCCTCCCCTTTAGCCTGAAAACCAAGCTCATTGCGGCCCCAAAAGAGCCCCCCCACAAGGGAGAGAAAAAAATCCCAAGTTGTCCTTGTGCATAAAAGTAGATTCTACTCTCCAACACCTTTTCAAATTAATATTTGTGATGGGCGCCATTCTGCCAGCCCCAGTTTCTGTTCCGCGCCTTTGTTCCTGCGTTTGATGTAATGGAGGCAAGGACAAAGAGGAGAGCAGGCAGAGTGTGTGAAAATGGTAGTTAAGTGGGCTTAAGGGCTGCTTCAGTACTTTCTGAAAGGCCTGGCCCCTGAATAGGGCCCTCGCACTGCTAAGCTGTAGTGCAGTAAACAAGACAGGTCCAGCACAAAGGTGCGTCTCAAATGAGCACAGACACCCTCCTCCTCCTTTGCCTCACCCGCCTCACCCCACCTCCCACCCGACTCTGACATCTGGCCAATCCCAGGAAGATCTATCTGAGTCCTCACTCATTCTCCTCCCCTTTTATTCCCCCTCCATTTTTTCCTCTCTCCTTCATATCTTTTCTCTTGTTCTTTAGTGTTTCTCTGCACTCTGTTCTGGTGTGTGTGTGTGTGTGTGTGTGTGTGTGTGTGTGTGTGTGTGTGTGTGTGTGTGCGTGTTTGTCTTTTGTTGTACTGGTCCCGGCTGGACGGCTGGCTCCCCCTAGCCAGCCTCGTCCCCAGTGCTTGGGCGGTTCGGCTCTTTTGTTTAGTTAATTGCGATGAGTATAATGTACTAGTCTCTCGGAGGTCCACGAAAGACAATTAGACAATCCCGAGAATTTAATGAGACACCACCAGCACCGATCCCCCATACTCCGCTTCAAGAAACACCCTGCTCTCCATTGGCACCGGCTGTGATGTGGAGAGGAGGGGGTAGAGAGGGTCGCCTGTCTGTGTGTGTTTGTGTGTTTACCAGATTGTTGGTCTGCCCATGAGAGAAATCACCAGAGAGAAAAGACCTGGAGAGATAAAATATAGCGAAGAAAATAAATAAATAAAGTGCACCGTCTTGTTTTCAATTTTACATTTACATGGCACATCCCCAGGCCGGCTCCACCGTGGGGTTTCCCAATTCCCATCTGTGGAATGGCACTTCCAGGACAGGACAGACTTCCCGGGAATGTCCGGGTAATTATTAAGAGCGATTATCCCGCTCACCCAGTGAAGGGACGGAGCACTTGACAGTGTCATCCCTGTAAGGAAGAGGGATGGCTGGGGGGCCTGGGTGACAGACGAAACCCTGGGTGGCCCTCTAAGGACTTCGCCCCGCTCCTCTCACTCTCTCTGTCTCTCTCTCTGTCTTTTTTCTGTCTCCATTATTCGCGCTGTGGCGTTCCCTTTCTCTGTCTCTGTCTCTTTCTATCTTTCTGTCTTTCTTTCTCTCTCACACATTCCATCTTCAACTCCGTCTAAGCCATTTCTGGATCAGGCCAAGATAAAGCCAGTCTTTAAAACAGAGGAAATATCCATAAGTGATTCATTATATCTCTCTTCACCTCACATAGAGATTAATTAATAACACCACTCTGCCGTTGTCAAGCGCCTTTAATTCACACCCTTAAAACCTACACTTGTACCAAGTCATGAAGGGCAACGTTTTTTCTTTTCTTCTTCTTTTTCTCCCCATCTCTCCCCCATTCTTTCTCTCATTCTGTCGTTCCCCTCCTTTTTTTCTTCTCCCTGGCTAATCACGGTGTTACAACAAAAGACGGGGCTCCATTATTGCATGTGTGCGTCCCAGAAGAAAGGAAATGAGAACGGGACAGAGGGTGGCCGTGGCCTGACACCGCACTATTAATCTTCCAGTAAAGCCTTGTCAGGCAGAAACGGACACAAATGGATCACTCCCATTAACTGGGGGAGTGTAGGTAAGGGCTTTAACAAGCGTTTACCAGAGTCCATTTTCTCACTAATGAAGAGGGGGAATACGCGACCTCCCAGCCAAACCTGCCAGACCGCACTTAAAGGTCTGGATGGAGGAGAAAAGGAGGGAGGAAGAAGAGCCAGAGGAGGAGAGAGAGAAAGAGAGAGTGTGTGAGCGTGGATAAAAAGCTGGGCTCACAGTGCTGACATGTTGTGTCAGACATGGTGAGATGTTAGGGCCCGGGCTGCCCTGCCCGCGCCCTCCCCCAGAGATAGGCCTCTGCCCTGGGACAGCTGTAGTCTGGCCCCTGGGACCTGTGAACTCCGGTCCGGATCACCGTGGCTGCTCCCCGCCGTAATGAGGGAGAAAGCAGCAAGACAGACAGAGAGCTGGTAGACAAGGGCAGACTCAGTGCTACTAGCCTTTCCTAACTGCCTATATTCAACTACCATCTGACCCGCTCCTGCTGGCTTTTCCACATGCAAGCTGAGAGCACACACACTCTTTTTCCTCTATTCTCCCATCCGATTTCAGCAATGCGTATTCACGCGCAAAGTTGTCGCATCCTTTGACACCGCGGCCCGTCGGGAGAGACAGGGGGCCACTACAGTAGGTGTCATCTCATAAGGGGATTGCATTTATGCGCTATGTTTTAAACATGTGTCTGTCATCCTCCAGAGCTGCTGTCTGGCTTGCTGTCATGTCTGTGGCCAGAGTCCTGTCCACGCCGCCCTGAAGCCTGCTGCTGCTGTGGCAGGGCTCTCTAGGACGTCTCGGCATCACAGCCACGCTCCCGGAGGGGTGTGCGTGCGTGTGTGTTGCTGTGTGTGTTTGTGTATACATGCGTATGCGCGTGCAGGGTGTGTGTTTGTGTCTGTGACTTAGCAGGGGAGAAAGGGACGTTGAATTTCTAATGCATGCTGTCCCTTGTCCCTTGACGTGAGCTGGATGGGCCGGTGATGGTTTGGAAAAGGCCACATAATAATAAGAGATGTGCTGGACTTGTATCAAGGATCAAGCTGCAGTAATTCACCACCGCCCCTCCAGATGTCAAAGTATTTTAGTTTTCCTCTTCGGTAAATAAATAAATGAACATATAAACAAATACTTAAATAATCACAGAATCACAGTCAGATGTACACTTAATTTGCCATTAATGGATCCGACTGTCCGGATTATTGTTTTGCTCATGATGGTTTTCCCTCACGTTAATGTCCATGCATGTCATGTACCACTGTCTTTCGCTTGTCTTTCCACTCAGCCATGAGACCCGTGTGCGTAACACTGCGGATGGCGTAGCGTGGCTGTGCGTAAAATGGTTGATAAGCCGCCGATAGCACTAGATGGATGCATTTGGCTGTTGTTTTCCTCTGTGTCAAGCGGCTGTTAACAATGGGACTAGTTTCCTGACTGCGGCCAGATCTGTGGAGCGAGCGTCATTAAAGAGATAGCAGCACACGCTGACCCGAGTGACACCGGAGAGGGAGAGGGAGAGAGAGTGGGAGAGAGAGAGGGAGAGAGAGAGAGAGGCGCGGCCCAGCCTGTTTGTCTGTTATCACTGGCTCGGTTTTCCACAGGCTCCCAGGGGAAACTACGAGACGAGAGGAAGACGCCGTTTCACCTTCCTCTTCCCAGATACCCCCCCCCCCCAACAATCCCTCCACCCCCACTCCTCACACCCACCCCCCTCCTACCCTCCCACCCACCCCCCACGCCCCAAACATTTTTAATTATATCTTCTCCCAAGTAGTGCGGCTCAGTAACCAAGGAGCTGACATTGATGCATGTGCTGATAAATCCGCAAACACTGGAAACGAGATTAACAAAGATTTTGAGGAAAGGGTGACAGCTAATTTTGCGCAGTGGTCGGCGCCTCATTCAGGAGTGATGTTTTTGATAGAGCGAGCCACGCCTGAGAATTCACGCTCCACGCAAGGGAGGGGGACGCGGACGCTAATGCGAGGAGTTCCGCGGCATTTGCACTTTTTAGATTGTTTTTCTTCATCTCTCCCATCCTCACCCCCCCCCCCCTCTCTCTGTCCCACTCTTTCTTTCTCATCCCCCCACTGAGCATTTTGCTTGTTTGTGTTTTTTTTTTCTCTCTCTCTCTCATCTCATTGATTGTGCACCCTTAACTTTGTATAACATATTCACACCCAATGTAATGAGATAACTTGGGTTTGACTTGGCTTGTCAACACATTGTTTTGCCACACATACACACACACACACACACACACACACACACACACACACACACACACTGTAATCCATATTAAAAAGTGAACCGACAAAATGTCGAAAAACATCAAGTGATAAATATAATACTGTTCTTTTTCTGTTTCTTTCTTGCTGCTCACAATTTCCCAAAGTAGACAATTACCAATGTTGGCTACATCAATGCCTTGAGAATAGATAGCACACTTTTTGGTCTGTCTGTCAGCGTGTGTGTGTGTGTGTGTGTACACGTGGCAGTGTAATCAGTGGGATCTAATCAGCAGTGTGTAGTGTGGAGTCGGTGACATGCCACTCCAGGCCCGTGGCCCTGGTGTCACTGAACTGGCTCTCAACCCACTGAGACACCGATACACACTCCTCTGAGAGAGATATCAGTCTGCCTCATCACCCTCACACACACACACACACACACACAAGGAGAGAGAGAGCGAGATAACAATCATTACTTCCACAGCTGATTCCGTATTTTTTCATCGAAGAAGAGACATCGCATCATCCCTTTCTCCCTCTTCTCTCCCTCTCGCCCTCTCTCCCTCTCTCTCTCCAGCCAATTTCAGGTCTATACGGTAGAAACATCTTGTAGATTTCTTTTGTTCTTTTTTCATGCCTCCTTCCTTTTTTTGTCTCCCTTTCCTTTTTTTTTTTTTACCTCTTTATGTGATGTCTCCTCTCTCAGAATCGCCTCCCCTGTCTTCATCTGTAGGCAGCTGACAGCTTCTTTCACTTTTCTTTGTCAATTTCCCTCTCTCTCTCTCTTTCTCTCTCCCTCTCTCTCCCTCTCTCTTTTTTTTTTCATCTGTCCCCCCCTCCATCTGCTTTCGCTTTTGTTTGCCCGGCCCCTCTCCCATCCCAAGTTGATAATGAGGAATGCGGTGTGACCCTGACCTCCATCGGCCCTGCGACCACCTCCGACCCCTCCAGGTGACCTCCGGTCCCCGTTTTGACAGCTTGATTAATTACCCAGTGTTATGATTTATGAGAAAAGCAGTATGTAAAAATAATAGACAACAGGTGGTCTTCAAAAAAAAAAAAAAAAAAAGTAGATTTGAAAGAGGTTCTAGTGGGGATTGTGGTGGCGGTGGGGTTGAGGGGGTTGGTTTCTGTGTGTGTGAGAGTGGAAGAGAGAGAGAGGATGTGTTTTACAGCCGCTTTCCATGGTTAATTGCTTTCAACCGTTTTTGAAGGCTACATCGGGTTAATAGGAAAATGTCTGTCGCTCCATGCATGGTTTCCTTAGTTGCAACAGCGTGGACGTCTCCACGTGTGTATTCGGCCGTATGGCGAGAGGATGAAGGGGATTCCAACATACATGCGTAGCTCCATGTGTGTGCTGTGAAGCATAAACCCGGCCATGTGGTAATGACACTATGGAAAATGTGCTGGAACACACACACACACACACACACACACACACACACACACACACACACGCACTGACACACATAGATACACTATATTCTCTGCCACCTCTTTTCTAGGTTACATCCTGTGAAAATAAGCAGAGTAAATGGCAGGGCAGAGCAGCCATAGTGTTTACCCTTCACACTTCAAACACAGCTTGTGATTGGCTGTGGCGACCTCACCTGACTCTTGGACCTGTGGTGCAACTCCACTTAGAGAGAGGTCAGACTCTTGGACTGTGTGAGTGTGTGTGTCGTCGTGGATGTGTGTGTCTGTGTGGTAATACTGTGGCCTTCAAGTTTATTGCTGGTTACATGATTGTAGCCTGTTACATGCGCTCACAGTGTGCAAATGTACATTTGCAGGTAGGAACGAACAATTTACATGTATAAGTCACACACATGCGCGTGCACACTCACTCACACACACACACACACACACACACACACACACACCACACAGCAACAGTCAACATTGTCGGCAGGACCACCAGTTCTCTCTGTGGCTGTCCCTCCTAGGTCACAATAACAGGGCAGGGGTCAAGGGATTCCTCTTTGACCTTTGACCCCTGGAGGTCACGGTGGTCCTGTGATGTTCAGTAAGATTAATACCCCGGGCAGAACAACACAGTCTCATTATTCACCCACAGACTGACGATTACTGGGAGATGACACCCAGGGCAGCACACCTACACATTCCTTAAGCACAACTGAGCAGTCAAAAATGGATTGTCGGATGATGTTTTTTTTTACCAATAGCCATTCAACAGCTATTATGTGCAAAAATAAAAATGAAATTGCAACTATCAAATTATCATATAGGATATTGTTGGATTGTGAATGTGTTGTTACTTTACTTTTCTTGATTAATGTTATAGCACTTTCTGTTTTCATAACACTCGCAACTATCTGGCCACTTACCCTGTTGATACTTGAGGAATGCTTTTTTTTTTCTGTTGCACTTATTATAAGTCGCATCTGCTAAATGCCTAAATTGTAAATTGTTAGACATGAATATGAAGTGATTAATCACGATTTAACAATTTAACAAAACACAATTTTACTGTAAAAAATTATTAAATTCAATTGTCCTTTGCCGTCGCACACACAGATGTGTTTGTGTATCGGCTTACCATGGTGATGTGTGTGTGCCTATAGGTCTGTGGATACACACGCATGCATACATGTGTGCATGTGTCTGCAGTGTTTAGATGTGTCCTACCATTGACCCTGGCTAGTGGAGTCTGTACATATGGCCCTGCGTCTCACACCCGCCGTGTGTGTGTTCATGTGTGTTAACACACTAACTACCTGTCCAGATGGTGAAGAAGAAACATAAATTGGCAGTGCTCTGCTCTCTAAGAATTTACATCCTGGTGAAATTGCTTTACCTCAATTCTGACTTGGTTGCACACTCACTGATACATTTGATCGCCATCATAGTCATCGTTATCATCGTCTTCATCATCAGAGACTGAAATTTCAGTTTTGTGGTAGCCGGTGGCCACTATATTTTTGTCCATTCTTATGCAAAAATGTTCACAGTAGTTAGAAATTGAATCTGGTGCAATGGAAATGGTTCGGAGATAGCTGCCAAATCGCTCTTCATCACCATCATCCTCATAATCATCATCACCTTTTGTTCATTTACTATAGTATTCCTTACTTCCGAGGCCCATTAAACTCACACTTTGTCCTCCTTTCTTCCTTCCTTACACTATTATTAGTGGCCTTCAGGACAGGGTTGCTCCTGGGACGCCTGCTTTCCTCCCCCCCTCTCTCCTGTAGCCTCTCTGCCTCCCCCTCTCTGCTCTCCTCTCTCCCTGATTTATACATTAAATAGTTAGGCAGGAGGGCAGGGAGGCACCTATCATTCCATGATCTATATCTCTCCGTGCCCTCATTAAAAATACATGTGTATGCTTAGGGGAGACAATATAGAATATATAAATCAAAATGCTAACGGCGTCAGAATAAGCCTCCTGTATTTATTTCCCCATAGCTTTCCCTCTGTGGACCGAAGACTCTCTCCTGCCTTTTTTTTCTTCCCTGTGTGTGTGGCAACCAGTGAGCACATGTTTGATACTTCAATATTATACTATACTGGAAATATTGTTCATATATTGTATAATATATTTGATAATCTGCCCAAGCAACACTGCTGGTTGAGATATGACACATTTTGTAGGCTATATTCTGTTTTGTTTTGTTTTTTTCCTTTTGGAAACATTTCTAATTGATGTTGCAAGGTATAAAATGGAATAAAACTTTCAGAAACATTCTGTCAGTTAAATGGCTGATAAGTGGCTATGAAGCTGATTTCAGACCTGGTGTCACAGCCCTAAAACCCCAGTGTTGGTGAGTTCACATTCACAGTTGCTTCTCTGCGACTGACACGCCGCTCTCCTGTAAAAAAGTTGACAAATGACTTGTGTAACATTTACTTGCACAATCGATAGCTCTGACAAATTCCACCTGGACGGTGATTAATGCTACATCCACCCCCAATCTAGCAACCCCCCCCCCCCCCCGCCCTCCCAACCCTGCACCTCCCTCTGCGTGTGTCGTGCTGAGAGCAGATGAAGCAGGCCTCCGAACTTTGTGTGTGTGTGTGTGCGTGTGTGCGTGTTCACATGACAGTGTGTGTCCGGAGACTTGGAGACTTCCTCTGGATCATCCATCGAGCATGGGAAGCAGCTGAACGCAGCAGAACGAAGTGGCCTGGTGAATTCACAGAGGTTGAGCGCGGTAAATAATTGACGCATAAACGGGCCTTGGCATGGCACTGAGTGAGTTACTCTTCGGTGTCTGCGTGTGTCTTTATACGTCTATAACTGCAGAAAGGTGCTGAAAATAGACAGGTCGGGAGGGGAGAGAGAGAGACAGGAAGAGAGGAATAGAAAGTGAAACAGAGAGAGAAAGAAATGTAAATGCGGGCATGAAAAGAAGCTGAGGCATCGGGGATCAGAAGCTGTGCTATTCTCTCCACTTCCTCCACCCCACTGCTCCACTTTGAACTCATTTATAAATATTCAGCTCCACATATAAACAATATCCAAATGAGCCCAGACATCCATGCCAAGGTTAAAAACTCTGCTTCTTATTACAGACACAACTAGTTGACTAGCTCAAAAGGTTAGCGTCTCGTTCTGACCCAAACTATTTGTGCTCATTAAGATCAAGAAAAAGATAATCATCACTACAGAGTCTTATTTACTTTGACCAAATTAGTGTATGACTACATTAGCGGAAGCGAACACCGAGCGCAGCAAAGTCTTTGAACTTGAAGTGAAAAGTTGAATTTAGAGAAACTTAATTAAATGTGTGCTCTTTACGACTGGAGGAACTCATGCGGTGGGCGATTTGTTCAGATTTAACTCAAGGGGAGGTGGGGAGAAGCTTTAGTTTGTCTTACTTTTCCTATGTAAACAGTGCTGTTGGCTGTTCTATTGATTACTTATACATACAAGGATGTGGGGTTAAGCAGAGGAACAAAAAAAAAAGAAGCAACATTTGTAAATCCCCATCTAAACCACTTAATTTTAGGTCAACAGTGAATCATGTCTTATATTGTATTATTAGCCTGTCATATTGTTATCTGTGTCAACTTTTTCGCTGTATTTGTCAAGAAACTGTAAGATAATAATATTTAGTAATCATTTAGCTGTACCCTGCATGGCCCCATGGGTATCCCTAGTTATGAAGAGGATGATTGATTTTGTGCTGACAGGCTGATGACATCCTGTCTCTTCCCCTCTCACATCACCCTTAAGATCCGCACATGTCTTTTCATAGCCTACATGGTACAGTAAGTCCTCTCTCTCCCACCCTGCCACTCTCAGAGAGCCATAGTTGTGCGTTCGGAGGGTACGGGGGGTCTCCGGCTGGTGCTGTGTTAAAATGAGAAAGGGGGCACCGTGACTTAATCTGACAGTACTGTGCGATCTGTGTGGTATCTGAGCCTCGGGGAAGAGGGGGAGTGGGAAAAAAGAAAGTGAGAAAAAAGAGGGGGATTGGATGGATAAAGGGGCCCTGCGTGGAGAAAAAGCTCATGTAGAGACAGAGACAGACAAGGTCACCCAGAGCAGGGTGGCCCTGACAGAGAGAGAGAGAGAGAGGGAGGGAGAGAGAGTATTTGCTATTACAGTATTTACATTCCCTCTCAGCTCCTTCATACCTCTTTATTGAAGAAGAAAGCAGTGTTGCTTTTTTATGTCTGCCTCTTCCTCCCTCCTGTAATCAGTTTGTTGCTTGTATTTGATGTTGCTTCAGCCAGCGGTAGACATTTCAGTGGTAACTGAAATGCGAATGAATTGCGATGCAGCGCTTCGCTCTCGCTTATTTTCCAACTTAGCCTTTCTTCTCGGTCGGCCATTGTGCCTCGTTCAGACCTCATACCCGACTGTAGCCTGCAGACATCCCTCCCCTCCTCCTCCTTATTGGTTGAGCCACACTGAGTGACCCTTTCCCTCTTGTCAGTCAAGCCACAGTAGCGAATCGGGAGCCGCGTATTGCAGAAACAAGGAAGTGGAGCGGTGGCTGTTGAGAAAGGGGAGCACCCGGTCGCCCTGATCATAACAGCCCCCCGACAGAAAACGAATAAAGTAAGCTGCCAACAAAGGCTGGGAGCCAATTTTAGTGCACACATATAGGTTACACGTTGATTCTTTAAATCGTGGCTGCACGCACACGCATAAGCAGATGCATTTAAATACAAATGCGGTGCGGTGAAGTGCATTTATGTGCTCCCGTTCACCAAAGACACACACACAGACACAAATCCACGCAACCATACCATCCACTTTCCTTACCGCATGCACCCGTGACCGCTATCAGCCATGCTTTGTACCTGTCAAGTGCTGTCCTTTTCCCTGTGCCCAAAGCCCTGCTCGCTACATGAGAGCTCTCACATCAAAGCTTCGCCGAGCTCCACACACACAGATGAAACACCCTCTCACTCCGGCCGCCTCTCTCCCCACTCCCGCACATTAGACACATTTCATTTCATTACAACGCCACTGGAAAAATAGAGGTGATGCTGTCTTAAAGGGACATCTTATTTACTCCCCTTCACACTCGCGCACACACACACACACACATGCACCACTCGCTGTCCTTTAAATGATGCGACTGGAAGGGAAAATAATGATCTGTTACCATCAGAGCTCTAGTGGACAAACGGCATCCAATTTGACCACAAAGAGACACAACAGTGTCATCAAAGAGTGTGGACAATAGCTCGTTAAAACGGTAGAGCATGGCTCCAATTCTGTAATAATACACCGCAAATAATGCATCAGTATATTATATCACAACTTCAAATATGTTTGGTTTTGGGTTTTTTTTTAAATTTCACATGATAGTTTTACCGGTAACTTTCTGATAATTAAGCGCTTGTAGCTAATTTTAAGAGCTTCACAATGCTGCATGCAGGGAGGGAGACGAGGAGATGACGGAGGAAGGGCTTCATCGCCGAGATGAGACAAGCGCCGGTTTCCCTAGCAGCGGCAGCCATTGTTGTGCTATCTGGTGTGGGACAGGCCGACAAAGGAGCGCTAAGGAGCGTCCGGAGCGGGGTGAAGGGGGTCGGGTTGCCCCCCCTCAGAGGGGTCGGGGCGACCCTCTTGACCGCTGGCCCCAGGGCAGGGACTCAGTGTGGTGGTGGCACAGGGGCACCCGCAGGGCATGGGAAGAGACTTAGCCTGCACACCGCAGCAGAAAGACAAGGCTGACCCAACGCTAGACGACTGTGTGTGTGTGTGTGTTTTTGTTTGAGACAGTGTGTGTGTATAGGACAAAGGCAAAATGACCCAACGTTAGAAATGTGTGAGAGAGAGATTTAGTGGTATAAAAGCAGGGTGACCCAAAGCTTGCAGTGTGTATGCGTGTAAGATTCACACTTTGACAGCACATCACATCACAACACAAAGATCGGAATTACCCACTACTATCAGTGTGTGTGTGTGTGTGTGTGTGTGTGTGTGTGTGTGTGTGTGTGTGTGTGTGTGTGTGTGTGTGGGAGAGACTTAACAGTTAGCTCAGAACACAAAGACGGAATGACCTAACTCTACAAGGGTGTATAGCGCAGAGATTTAGCTTTCACAAAAAACACAACACAAAGACTAGGATGACGAACATTAGCTCTGTGGGAGAAATTAGTTCTGTGGGATTTGCTGAAAGCACAGACACTCTGCTGTTTAATCTGCCTATAATAACACATTTTTTTCTTCTCAAATATATATATATTTTAAATTATATTTGATATCAAATTTGCCAAATTATGGTATCACGTAATGTAGTATAATCTAATCTTTAAAATGTTTGTTATTAAATGAGCAAAAATATGAATCACATAATTTGTGATAGAGTTTTATTTTCATGTAAGTAAAAATGATGTTAACAGAGTAAATTGTAAGCAATAATTATCCAAGAAATGCGTCCTTAATGTATTTTATTCTGTCCACCGGCATCAGACTCATTGTTGTAAACTGTTATGTGTGTTGGTTGGAGAGAAGAATAAGAGGAGGAAGTGTCGGGACAGGGAGAGCAGTGTTGTCCTGACACCAACACAGACCTCTCAGTGTTCAAATAAATGATGGTTTCCGACACAGAGGTGAACTCGGTGGCCCTGCTACACCAGACTAAGTACGCTGAGGACACTGGTCGCCTTTACAGCGATGTCCTTCTGGGTGACTGGACAACTGAAAGGGTTAGCACTATTAGCACCGTTAGCCCGGTTAGCTGCGTTAGCCCCTGTAAAGGAAAGGCCATAGGCTATAGGCCACTCAGGGTTAGCACAAGGACGCTAAAGGCTAGGAACCGGGCCACTTGAGGTTAGCATTAGTGTGCTTAAGGCCAGGAAGGGTTATTGACCAGCGAGGGTGAGCGTAAGCCTAGACGGGGTTTTAGGCCACTCAGGGTTAGCATCAGAACACTTGGACCAGTGTTGTTACACCATTAACTTTTGGCCTCATGAACCAGAATTGGAGGAAAGGGGAAACGCACACAAAGGGATGTGAAGGTGGTTGGGTTCAATGGGCTTTTCCTTTTTCTTTCTGTCATTCCGTCCCACCATCGAATTTGTCAAATCCCCCAGAACAGCAAATTTACAGTGCAACAGATAATTCATCTCATTTTATCATTTGTTAATTAATGTATTTTTTTCTTTATATATTATTTATATTATTATTTATTGATTTTTTAAATGTACTGATTTATTTTTCATTTTATCTTGTTTTATGATGGTGGTGTCATTGGCTGAACTGGTCTTGTCAGTTATTTTATCAGGCTGCCACCAGTGGGCAGTGGCACAAAGCTGGTGTGGGTCTGGTTAGTCTACATCTCTCTCTCTCTATCTCTCTGTCTCTCTACCCCCCCCCCCCCCCACACACACACACACACACACACACACACACCCTCTGTCTCTCTCTCTCTCTCTCTCTCTTTCTCTCTCTCTCTCTCTGTGTTTGTGTGTCTCTCTCTCTCTCTCCTCTCCTTAGCTCCTGTCCCTCCCTCCCTTTGCTCCTCTCTTCCCTCTTCATCCGGCCATCTATCCATCTGTCTCCATGTGTCTGAACCTGTGTATCTGTCTGTAAATGTCTCTGCAGTGTCTGAAGGCTGAAGTAAGTCCTCTTAATAGATCCTGACCCATTACCTCTCCCAATGCACCTCTCCCGCCACACATACACACACACACACACACACGCACACACACACAAAGGTTTGGAGAGAATCATCTAACTAGAATTCATATACAAAACATAAACATGGACAGGTATGAATTGTTTTTTTTACTTATAAATCACATAATCACATTTGGTAAATTACCATGATACTTGGTTTGTCTCAGACTAAAAGACCACACAGCTCTTTTTTGATGTGTTAATTCAGTTTGTACTTTTAATTTCTACCTGAAAATTATTAAATGATAAAAGGAGATTTTCAAATACATTGGTTGAAATTTCAGTGCATATTCAAGGAGTTGAGTGAGAATTTTCAAAGCACAAGCTCCTAATAGTTTTAATTTAATAATTAGCAATTTGATTATGCCCAATTTCATTCTCACTCCAAAATGTTTTTTTTTTGTCCTGTTTACTTGAATAAGGAGGAGAGGAGAGCATGTCTGAATTTGAAATGGAGTGAGAATACGACTAATTTTATAATCTGGATAAGTGAGAAAGTGTCATTTTGCCGTTGTCAACACACGGCAGGTGCTGAGGGAAGGGGTGTGTGGCGGGGTTGACGTGGATGGGCACAGGAGGGACACACACACGCTGCGTCAACGGAAGACAAGCACATTGTGTTAACACTTATTAAGGAAGAGGAGACGTGCTGCTTTGAGCAGACAGGGTGTGTGATGGCGACTTGCGGAGGAAACTGAGCGACATTGCCGCTCTTAACTCCCTTTCACATCTCCTAAAGGCCTTTTTGTCAGCACTGATATCTTTCGTACTCCTGAGTGTGTGTGTGTCTGTGTGTGTCTGCACGCAGGCGTGTGCCTGTAAGTTTGAGTCTTGGGGTGTGTGCGCATTCACAGTGGGGGTGGTGTGTGCAAAGCACAGCCAAAGTGGAACAGGAATCCATCCATTTCCTGCTTTAGTTTCAGAGTGCTTGGGACAATAAACACGGTTAATTAAAATGGCTTCAAAGTTGAAAAAGTCACTAAAGGCTACAGGAAAACTTCCCCTTCTCCACAATACGTTTCCCCTCTGTCAGTCACTCATCTCATCACCACTTGTTTTGTTTTTTTCCTCTCTTGAACGTTTTCACTCTTTGTTTTGCAAAAACACTTCACTTCAATTTTGACAGTTTGGAGTGGTATATTGATTGTCAAATTTTATTCAAAAAATCATTTTAGTCTTTTAGTTTTCTTAGGGAGCTTTGTTTTGATTTTGAAATGATATATTTATGTGGAGTTTTATCTGGAGTGCTGTCTGTATGAGTTTCAGGTCACGCACACACACACACACAGACACACAAGGACGTACACACAACGGTGTATGCAGTTGTGGCTAACTCTTAAGTTGAGTGATGGTGGGATCGATTGGGTTTGATATTAAGTGACACATGGCCTTTGGAGTCACTAAATGTTACTCGCCGGCTGAAGCCACCGTCGCTGAATTCCAATCCCCCAGTTAGTTCTTAGTCATGTCCCCGCAGTGACACATAGTCTCTTCTCTTTCTCACTTTCTCTACCCTCTGTTCCTGTCTGGATTTGCATCTTTACCCACAGTAATCTACCAATCTGGATCTTTTAAGAATTGTTCTGGTGTTATTTGCTCGGGGATATCCACTGCTGAGCTCTTTCTCACACACATTGAGCCCCTAGCAGACCCAGACTGAGAGGGAAGGTCGCTGAAGTTAATATTGACATAAAAAAAAAAACCCTCCAAACTTTTCTGAAAATTGCAAAATACCTGAGCCCCCCTGGTCTCAGTGCAATGAGACATTTCCTGCATGTTGGGGGATATTTGTTAGGTTATATGTTAGGTGATATTTGCACTAAATAATCAAATGTGGGCAGGGCAAAATTGGATATATATTGTATATGTGGCTCTAATATGATATTGTGGATCTAAAGTTATATGGCTGTTCAGGATCTGCAAATTTAAAAAAATAAACCTCATGTACACTGCAGACGCAATATGAACAGTAGCCGATGCGATTCGCCACGGCTCTCATTCACGTGCGGCTGTATGTTCTCTCTCTCCTTCTTCTAGGATGGCTACGGCGTGATGGTGCTCAACCCCAATGAGAACTACCTGGAGGTGGAGAAGCCGGCCAAGTCCTCTCCCCTGCCCTCCCCTCCCGAACCCTCAGATGAACCTGCTGAGAAGAGGGAGCGCAAAGACGACAAAGAGGGCAAGAAGAAGAGGGAATTCTACGAGAAGTACCGCAACCCGCAGAAGGAGAGGGAGACGGAGCGGATCACTATACGGGTATGTGGCGGAAGGAGGGAAGGAGATAGTGGTGTGAGGAAGTGGAGAAAGGGAGGGACGTAGGGAAGGAGAGAGGGAGGAGAGATGGGAAAGGACGGGAGAGCCGGGGCGAAGGGACGATGTTGAGCAAAATCAGAAACGATGGAGGGAGGTGGATGGAGCAAGAGTTCGGGGTTGGGGGAGGTAGGAACAGAGACGTGTGTGAGAAAGTGGGAGGGGAGGATTTTGGGGGCGAGAGATAGAAGAGGCAAGAGAAGGGTGGGAGAAAAGGAGGGAGGCGGTTAGCGGTTAGGATGCAAGGGAGGAAGGAAATGTTAGGTAACGAGGGAGGAAGGGAGGATGGGAGGCAGAGGGAGAAAGAGAGGCTCTTGTGTGGTCAGCCTGTGTGTGAAGAGGTTGGCCGAGCTCCAGTCGCCTCTCAGTGAGCAAGTGTTAACCACATGGCTGTCCTCCCTCTCTCTCTCTCTCTCTCTCTCTCTCTCTCTTTCTCTCTCCCTCTTTCTCTCTCTCTCTCTCTTCTCTCTCTCTTTCTGTCCCTCTTTCTCTCTCAGATGGTGGGCTGGTCAGTGCAGCTCTGGCCCTTCACTCTTGTTGACCGCTGGATTATTATCTCCCTAACACACACTCTGCAAACACACTGCAACATTCTTATCATGCTACACTGACCGTACACCCCCTAATCATACACACACACACTCACACACACACACACACACACACACACACACACACACACTCACACACACACCTACCTCGAGGCACCTAGCTCGGGCAGTTTACCATGTGGTCAAACAAAGGAAATGAACCCTTTGCATAAATCTAGTTCCATTATCAAAATAAACATGGCCAGAGTGATGAGAAATGGAAACAATGTTCTGTTCCTCATAGATGGCTTTTGTTTCACCCCTGCCATCGAACAGCTTGTTTTGCCACTTCGATAAGGTCCAGGCAGTTTGTCACCACATTTAATATTCTGTCATTCGTTCTTAATGGCTCTCATGCAGTAAGATGATAAAATTAAGGGCATGGTGACCCAGAAGTTTTCCCGTTGCAAGCTTTAATATGAGAAGAGTGTTCATCGATTATCTTTGTCTTACTTCGGTTGATGGCAGTAGCGTCACAGTAATGCGTGTACATTTGAGCGTGTGGGTGGGTGTTTGTGTGTGTTTTTGTGTGTGTGCGTGCGTGTGTGTGTGTGTGTGTGTGTGTGTGTGTGAAAGACGTCAGTCTCTGGTGTCTGACAAGAGTTAGGGCTGCTGTGGGACTAGCGGGCGGTGTGTGAGCTGTCAACGCAGGCTTTTTTCTCTCACCCCCCTGACAGTACCTTTACACACACTCTAATAAGGGATAATTAGCTGCAGTGCTATCTTACTCTATCGTACTGTCTTGAATGTGCACTGGTTTTCCCACCATACTGCCTAAAAGATGAACTTTATAGGCCCATTTGGGCGTACTGCCATAGTAGAGTAAGTTAACACTTTGTGACATTATAGAGGAGTTGTGGTAAACAATCCCTCATGTTTTTCACAGTAATACAGTAAACTAACTTGCATCTGCTGTCAGCTCTCTGCTTGATTGAATCAATCAATCACTGTATTTTGTGTAGCTGTCGAGTTATTATGTGAGTTCTATTGCTTATTGCATGTAAACAAGTTTGGTTTATTGCCATTATGACTTAAGGGAACAGATGTGTGTGTGTGTGTGTGTGTGTGTGTGTCTGATAGTGCTCTCCATGTCCTCTCAGACTTAAGATGACGTGGAGCAGCTCATATTAACACCTTAATAAATGTTTTAACTCGAAGGTGTAACTTGAAGGACTCTCAAATCACATAATGATCTCTCTCGTCCTCCTTTCCTCCCTCTTTCTCTCTCGCTCTCTCTCTTACTTCGATCTCTCCGTCTCCTACTCTCGCTCTGTCCTCCCTCTCCCTCCTCTTGCCTGAAACCTTTAACACTCCGTAACACTAGCAGCGTGAGATCGTTAGTGCGGTCCCAACCAAGGTTTCCCTATTCTACTGGGGAGTCGTGCAATATTATTCACATTTTGATATTGGCCTCGCCTTGCTTTCCCTGTGCCTGCATAATGCATGCTGGACAGGGCCAGATGCATGGAGACGAGGGCAGGAGGCTGCAGTGGTGCTCTGTCTGTATTAGGCCACAGTGTCTCTTATAGTGTATTACTGTGCAGTAGGGCTGAACAATTAATCAAAATTTTATTGAAATCGCAATATGGCCTACTGCAATTTTCAAATCGCAGGAGGCACAATATTTGTTAAAGGTGAAATGTGTGTCAAAATACCATTTTAAATTAAATATTGTCGTGCTGCAAAGATGTCCTGGCCTACACATCATGTTCTACAGACTTAAGAAAACATCTTTGTTTGATACAGATCCCCGCAAAAATCACACCATAATCATTTTAATATGTTTTTCAATGAAAATGAGAATAATGATGTAAAAATTATCATTCCCTCTAATATCGCAAATCATACCGCAATTGCAATATCAGTCAAAATAATCGCAATTGGATATATTGTTTCAGAATCGTTCAGCCCTACTATGCAGTGAAACATTGTCTTAGCTTTTACAACTGAGTCCGTGGGATAGAACTCAGGACGGATGATTTAAGTAGTCATTTAAGAAAGGACTTAAGAAAATACCACACTAACTTCAGTGTTTTCTTGTTTGATATACTTTTAACTAGCACACTGATCATTTATTCAGCAGTGGACACCAGAACATTGTTCAGTGCTGTGGCATTTGAGGCTAAGGAAGAATAGAGAGATGAAATTTGCTGCCTGTTGCTTGTATTTCTCAGATCAGGCTAATACAGTTGTTGTACAATTGTCCTCATTAGCCAGAAAACTGGGGGTCACGGAGAACGTTTAGAGTTTGCAGTCAAATCCATTTGTCGTTAGATGAAGGGATTGCGAGACTCAGGATAAAGATGAGTGAGTGACCATGTCGGCTCTGTCCTGGTGCCCCCTGACCTCTGACCTGTGACCCGGGAGTCAGCAGGATGTTAGTGTGTATGACCTCCCCTCTCTATCGTCCACGCCTCCTCCTCCTCTGCATCGCTTTACTCTCCACTGCTCCGCCTCTGTCCGCCCCGGAGTAAGCTGTCACATACAAACACACATACACAGACACACGCACACACACACACACACACACACACACACACACACACACACACACACAAATGCACACACTCAAAGGCACACACATACTGGCACACAGAGAAAAGAGTAAAGGAGGTAGAGAAAAAAAGAGATGAACTGAGATTTGTGTGTGTGTGTGTGTGTGTGTGGTTGCGCTGTGATTCTTGTGTGGGTGTCTTTCTTCTTCACCTCTCTTAGTCAGGGTGGGTGGGAGATCAAATCAAACCTCTTTAGCAGGGCTATTTTCATGTATTTTAGCAGCACCCCCAACACGCGTGCGTGCACACACACGCAAACACACACACACACACACACACACACACACACACACACAAAACACAAACCCTTTTAAACCCTACACCTGCCTCTCTAACCCCCACTGTTGGAGTTGTAGGACCACCTGCACACAGCCACTCAGACACACACACACACACACACATACACACAGACACGCATGCATACACATATGCACACACACATATCGGGCCCCCAGATAGAGTTGAGTTGATTAATACGCTTCCTTACACACATTAATAAGCTCTTAACTGCTTTTAGGATTCTTACTTTTTAGCCTTGGGTTCATAGTGTGCAACCTCTCAACCTTAGCTAATCCCTCTCCTCTCCTCTCCTCTCCTCTCCTCCAGATCACACACCACTGGCCCATGTTTAGGGGGATGTCGGTGGAGGAGGGAGAGAAAGAGACAGAGGGAGGGATGGAGGGATAGAAAGTCTGATAGGAGGGATGCTGATGAGGATAGTAGAGGGGAGGGGGGCGCTTTCTTAGCACTTTGCCATATAGAAGTTTGGGAGTTCACTTTACTCTGAATTTTAGCAGTAATCCAGTTAGCTATTTTCTGTCAGCCAAGCGGAGGAATGGCAGGAACAAAAGGCACATTCATGGGCTTAAGAAGCTTCCAAAGAGTTCACCCAAGGCTGGCTGGCTGGGATTAGGCCAGCAGGCCCTGGAAAGAAGAAGGAAAAAAAAAGAGCAAAGGGGACAAAAAACAGAGCTGCGCCTTTCTTTAAGCACCACTTATTTTTATAAATGACTGGAATACTTTTCTCTCTCTCTCTCTCTCTCTCTCTCTCTCTCTCTCTCTCTCCTACTTTTTTTTGCTTCTCCTTTTAACATCTCACATTGTTACGTTTCTTAAATGTTCAGAGAGAGAGAGAGAGAGAGACACTGAGAGAGGCCCTCACTCCTATAGCGTTTTGAAGTAGCAGATTGAGGCTACGTTTTCTTTCTCTCCCGCTATATTCAGCTCTCGAGCACCAGCGCAGCTTCAAGAATGAGAGATCTGTATGATTGAGACCTGAGGACGTCGAATGCTTTCGCTATGACATCTCTCTGCTTTTCTCTACCATCATTCATTTGGCACAATCATGCCACATGGGGAAGAAAGTATTGGGGCACTTCAGTGTGCCGTTGTTTTCACTCCAGGCATTGTTTATTCCCATCATCTCCGGTTAGATTCCATATAAGATGGTCTATTATGGGTAGGACAATAAGGCTTTTATTGTTCCTTATTATTTGATACTATGCAATCAATATACAATAAACAACTCACACTGTATCGTGTCCCCAGGATAATGCTAATATTGTCCTTCCCTTGTTGATAAAGACATAGACCTAGACCCCATTCTTTGTCCATTTCGCAGTCGTATATATGTCTAGTGAAATGGCATGCTCTCATTTGGTCACATGGTATGCTTGCTCGTTGCATTACATGTATTGTGGCTTGGCTTAACAAGCCAATGTTCTTTTTTTTTTTTTTTTCACCACTGCACATTGGGTTGTATTTTCCATTTCGTGCCTTGTAAAGTCGCTCTGTCTTCAGTCCAGACTCGGGATTCTTGGAGTGTTGTGACCTCCATTTTAAGGTGACAGATGTGTGACAGAGACAGGGGTGTGTGTCATACTGATCTGAATGTTGCGGACCATACAGAGTGTTGTTTCTTAAAGGAAGAAGCATCCATTATTTAGGTCTTGCCTCTCCATGACCCATGTTCCCTGCTGCAGCCGTCCACTGGGGCCTGTTGAGATCCTTGTCCTTGTCTGTGTTTAGCAGATGTCCTGTTTCCCTGTGTCCACATTGTACTACAAAATGCCCAGAGGATTCACAAACGTGCACGCACACACATTCACACACCTGCGCACACACACACACATACAAACTTGATTATAAACATTAACACAAAAACACACAGCCCGATAATTGCATTTCACTTGGTGCTACAGTGTTTCTCTATGGGCCTGGGTTTGTGCTCTTTGTCACCTTCACCCCTTTGCCCCAAACTGTGGCCCAGGGGCAATTATACAGACAGGGTTTATTTGACCTTTGACCTGTGGTCGTACCACCGAGTAAGGCTCAGCATATCCAAGGACAGGTAGGGACTTGATTAACCTCTGAACTTGGTCAGAGGAGAGGTCAATGGCCAGGACTAGAGGGCAGCTCACCTGCATGCTGTAGAGAACGAATTGGCTAGATGCCATCTTTGTATTTGTGCTTGTGTGTGTGTGAGAGAACATTTAAATTGCGTGCATGTATCTTTGTGTACGAACTATGTCTATGTGTCCTTAAAGCCACAATACATTTGCACTGCAGTGTGTGGAGTGTTTTAAATCCAGGTATATGTTTTTTGTGTTTGGTGAATTTACTGTATCATTGAGTGCATTTGGCTGCATTAATTTCTGCAGATCTGGTAGATTTTGTGCTTGTCAGTATGTGCAAGCATCTCTGGATATGTGTTATGAGCTTGTGTGTGTAAGTATGGCAGAGTGTGTAGTATGTGTGTGTGTGCATATACATACCTGTGTCTGTCTGTGTGTGTGTGTATGTGTGTGTGTGTGTGTGTGTGTGTGTGTGTTTGCTCAGGGCAGAACCAGTGTAGCTGGTCTCAGATCCCTGCTCCCAATCTTCTAGTCAGGTCAACCATCAAACACATCCATCCTGCCCTTCCTCGCACCTCCCCACCCACTGAGCTCTCTCTCTCTCTCTCTCTCTCTCTCTCTCTCTCTCTCTCTCTCTCTCTCTTTCTCTCTCTTCCCTATCTCTCTCTCTCTGTCTCTCTCTCTCTCTCTCTCTCTCTTTTCTTTCTTGCTCTCTCTCACTTTCTCTCTGCGCACAACCCTGACGTGGATACAGGCTGACCCGCATACAGACATAGACGCTCACACACACACAGACGCGCACACACAGCACCTCAGGGTCATCCTGGAACAAACACAGCCTTGTCTGCCTGCCCGCTCTCCTTTGCCTTATGTCAATTAATGGCTCGCAGTAATTTCACCTGACAATCCGGGCGGCAGCGCGAGGCTAGCCGAGATGTCACAGCGATGACCTTTCTGGCCCGCAGCCGCTCTTTTCTAATAAAGAATCTCACAAACCCACGGCAACTTCCTTTGTACTTTGTTAATGAGTTATTGATTTGAAACAATGCCCTGGCAAATATTGTCAGAGCAGACTGACCCCACCAAGGTCACGCTATTTTATTGTATACAGTCTGAGCACGCTAATCTGCACGTGGGATGACATGTACGCTATAGTTTTTCTCCTTTCTCTGGCTCTGCCTCTCTCTCTCTCTCTTTCTCTCTCTCTCTCTCCCTTGCTCTCTCTTTATATAGACTCCCACCCCCCCACCAGCAAAGTGCAATAACACACCTACACATACCTCCCTCCCTCTCTCTCTCTCTCTCTCTCTCTTTCTCTCTCTCTCGCTCTCACTCTCGCTCACTCTCAGTCTCTCTCTCTCTCTCTCTCTCTCTCTCTCTCTCTCTCTCTCTCTCACACACACACACACACACACACACACACACACACACACACAGTGTCTCCCCCTCTTGTTAGTCTCACACACGTTTTTCACCTCGTTCTCCCTTTTCTCTGTCTCTTTCTCACATCATTATATTCCCAACTCTCCATAGGTACTATACCTGCTAATTACCCACAATGCCACAGTCATTATTTTCCCATCTCTGCTGCTAATTTGCTCCATACCTTCCTTTCCCCCACTCTACCAGACCCATCAGTTCCCAGACAGCTTCTAGCTAACTTCAGCTCTCTGTCTGCCTTAAAAGAGAGTAAAGAAAGAAACAAAGACAGGAGGGGGGAGAGAAAAAGGGAGAGGGGTGGCGAAGGAGTGCACGTCCCAGACATTGATTAGAATGCAATTGCAAACAGGTGTCGCTGAGGTCCACTTTTTAATAGCGCGCGTGGAGACGCACAGACATGTACGCGCTCTCTCACACACAAACACACACAAACTAACTCACTCTAATAGCCTCTGTGCTAATACCAAACATGTAATTACGTACATTGCTTATTTAATATTTAATCATTAGGCCAAATGAAAACAATTCTGTTCCATGCTGATCAGGACATATTAAATAGTCTAATGACTGAGGCTGCAGGTGGGTTTACCCAGTGTGTGGCCTGAGAGCGGAGGGAGGGAGGGAGAAATCGGTCAGCCCGTTAGTCTTGGTGTGTGTGTATTTGTGTGTGTGTGTGTGTGTATGAGCACCCGAAGACTGGTGCAGGAATTTGTTTCTACCGCTTTCTAGGCGGGAGGAAACTCTGGGGGAATATTTGTTGTTTGTTGCGTGTTTGTATTACTTTTCAATATGCTTTAGCTCTCGCTCTAACACTTTGAAATAGTTATCGACATTTTTGCTAGATTGAAACCAGCGCTGCCCCCACAAAATAGCCCGAACCCAATAAAGCTGTTTAGGGATCCCGTGACACCGTCCTGACACTGTTGGCTCTCACTGAAAAGTTTGCGAGTGTAAAAAGTTTAATGGCTCTCATCCACTAGACTCCTTCCAGTCCCCAGTCCTCACCATCTCCCTCGCTAGAATTTCCAGCTTCCGCAGAAGTTTTCTGACATCCTGTGTGCTTTGGGTGGCGGAGGAGGAGGAGCAGCAGGGAGGAGCAGGGAGGTCTGGAGCGGTTGTTTGTCAGAGTGTGTTGATGTTGTTAGATTCATTGTTTCCTGTGTTGGTCGGACACTGGGTTTGTGTTGGCGTTGGGGCTGTTATTCTGGCTGCAGTGCACTCCTCTCCTCTCCTTTCCTCTCTTCTCTGCTCTGCTCTCCTCTCCCTGCTTCTCATTACGGTGAATAAACACAGGGCAAGAATTGGACCGGACAACTTCTGAAGAAACAGGGGAGTGTGTCTGTGTGTGTGTGCATGCATCGGAGCGTGTCTGCCTGCGTGTGTGTGTGTGTGTGTGTGTGTTTGTGTGTGTCCATGCGCGTGTATGTGTTTCTTTGGATTGGAGTGTGAGTTGTTGACGGCTGAGTAATGGAAAGTGCTAAATTGAACAAATTCTTGAAACTGAACAATTGAATGGCAAACACATTCAACAAACGACCCACAGTTGGAACCAGCACACAGCAAAGTGGGCTAGATGGTCACACATAATGTGGCATAGCAGGTTGTCTAGCAGTTTTCATGGTGACGTAAGGTATCACACATAATCAGCATTCTGTAGATTGACGGTACAGGAATTTGCATCATACCTTAAACATTATACTTAAGTGACTGCAGCCTTTGTGTTTGTGTAAAAACTTTTGTGGTTGTGTAAAAATAATATAATACTGACTGAGCTGTCTGTCTCTGAGTATGTATTAGTCGTCCCTAGCTGTGTGGTGAAAGCACTTAGATAGGATTATACTTTAGTGAGCTGTCTGCTTTGGAGACCGTGATGACTGACAATAAATGCACATCAGTTCTGAATGCGCAGATGTACGTGTGTATCAATGAGCGTGCGTGTGTATGTATCGGGCAACATGTCAGCGAATGCTAACTCCAGCGCTGAGAGAACCTGTCAAGCCACTCTCAGAGTGAGAGAATTACTCAACACACTGCTGTCTCCCTCAGCTAGGCACACACACACACACACACACACAGATATACTGTATACCCTCAATAATCTATATCGCTATCTTTCTCTCTCTCTCTCTCTCTCTCTCTCTCTCTCTCTCTCTCTCTCT